>NC_065506.1:49294085-49329204 GCF_006386435.1 Epinephelus moara | reverse complement strand
CCGCCCACATTTAAGAGGACTGTCTGAACAGACCGAGGGTCTAGGTACCATGTCTGAAGGCTTACTGCTGGTTCCAAAGGTACTGGACTGGAAGGGTCTGGTGGATATGCAGCTTTAGGCTTTAAATCTGTATTAAAAACGTAAATATTTGACTTAAAAACCTCACATTGTAATTACAATTTTTCCTGTTATTATTTTACCTTAGTGTATAAAATATGCTGCACATAAAGTTGTCATCAAAATCATGACTTTTACCTGAAAAAACACATGTGACTTCACCTGCCACTGGGGCTGCAATTAATTATTTTCATTATCTAATAATCTGACGATTATTTTCACAATTAATCGACTAATTGTTCAGTCTATAAAATGTAAAAAACAAAATTGTAAGAAATGCTCATTACAATTTTCCAGAGCCCAAAGTGACATCTTCAAATTGCTTCTTTTATCCAACCAACAGTCCAAAACCCAAAGTTTTTCGTTTTCTATCATAAATGACAAAGAAAAGCAGCAAATCACATTTAAGAAGCTGGAACCAGAAAATGTTTGACACATTTGCTTCCAAAATGAGTGGAACAATCAAGTATCAAAATAATCTGCAATGTATTATCTTTCAATTATCTTTCAATCAATTTATTGACTAATTGTTGAAGCTCTACCTGCCTCTTCAGCTCAGCTTACCGCATATGTCCCGTCTGAATTCTGGCCCTTTGGGGTGAAGGTCACTGATCCACCGTAGAAATCGTAATAATGACGCCATGCGGACGCGCTTGAGACCAGAACCAGCAGCCACAGCGTGAGAGAGGCCATGGTCCTTTAGGTGCTGCCTCCTCCTGTCTGCTCACTGATGATAAACTATGATTCTTATGTACTTTATGACAAGGAAATAAGGTTTGGGGAGTAAAGTTACTGCGATGACACGCCAACGAGAAGACAGACATGTGCTTATTAAATTACACCACTTCTCATCAGGATGTGACGAGTGGCCTGTTTGACGGGTCGTATGGAGAAACACTGAGTGTAATGAATACTTACTTATTATGAGGAGGAAAAATACTGATTGGCCCGTGATCCCCGCAGTGACTGGTGAAAGGATCATTGTGGTGGACACATCATCAGTAAAGTGAACACGTTGTCACGTCAGTTCCTTAACCTCACCCATCTTTCAACATGGTTCTTTGTGTCATTGTTCCTATTTTGCAACCTTCCAAAAAAAAGTTTGATGAAATTTGAAATTGATGAACTGATATGTAGTCGGAGTTCTTAGCCTTTCTGTGTGGTGGTGTGTCTGTGTCACTCTGTAGTTACACATCTGTGTCACTCTGCAGTTACACGTCCAACACACTAGTCAGCGGCAGAGGTTTCTGTGAAGTGCTGTAAAGTTTAGTTGATTCAATACACACATTAAACACACATTAAACGCACATTAAACACACAATAAACACACATTAAACACACATCAAACACACATCAAACACACATTAAACACACATCAAACACACATCCATCTGGGGCCACTGGCTCTCCAGCTCCAGTTTGTTTATTAATTATAATAACATTTATAGTTTGATATGACAACGAATTTGACTAATTTTAGCAACAGTAACAAGATAAGACGCTATTGATTAGGAAGTACTCGTTTGAGGACATTAGGACTTTATTATTGTTGATAGTGTTTAGTTTTTTTATTCTTACTCTCACTGATCCCAAATAGTCCGGAGAAATTGAAAAAGCATATCAAACGAAAGTTCATGTCTCAGGAGGAAATATGTCATAAGTTGATGAACAGTGCCTACTCATCTGTCCCTGCAGATAACAAGATATAAATCCCACGTATCCTTTTATTGTGACAGAACAAAAAAATGGTTTTATACATCTCTGTATAACAGCTACACATGTTCAAAAACAGAAATGCTTGTAACTAAGGACTATAACTCAATAAATTGGGCATTACTGACATTGGAAACCTTCTTGTGTTGTTTTGCTGCCCATTTTTTTCCCTATCACCCTGCACAGCCTGATAGGCTCCAATAATAAAATGTATTTTCAGTCCCTCACGAGCCCATAATTACACATATTTCTGTATCATGATGTGGTTGAATATTATATCTGGTCTTCACAATTCAAGTAGCATTTTAATAGAGCTAACTATCAATATCTATTTCGCACATTCATAAGATTTTTTTTTTTCAGCCGATGAAAAACCCACATCATCGTGTCTGTATTGCAATGAATTGTGGGTTGTTAAATCAGTGAAGTCTGCTGAAGTCTGCACCCCAAGCAGACTCTCTGGAGGTCTGCAGAAAGTCCTCCTGAGGCCCCTTGTGGTCTGGATGAATTGTGGATTTGAAGCCCTCAGCACTCCCAGAATGCTTCCTGGGAATGCAAAGTCTGGAAGTCTGGAAGTGTGGTTAAGACCGGACGTTTGGGTTCAAACTCTCTGTGGCTGAGGTTTATTTTTTTTCCGGTGTGTCACGCTGGAGGTCATGGACAGGCTGGAGAACAGGTGAACAGCAGAGAGGAGCAATTTTGATTTTGCTCTTATGAACAACAAAAATGTGATGTGGTTCTTTACCTGCTGTTTTTTGTACATTGTTTTGTTGAATACTCGTACTCGTACACATACTCGTCGTCCTCCACTTATCTGGGTCCGGGTCGCAGGGGCAGCAGCCTCAGCAGAGAAGCCCAGACAGTCCTCTCCCCAGCCACGTCCTTCAGCTCTTCCGAGGGAACCCCGAGGCGTTCCCAGGCCAGCCGGGCGATGTAATCCCTCCAGGGTGTCCTGGGGCGGCCCCAAGGTCTCCTCCCGGTTGGACATGCCCGGAATACCTCCCAAGGGAGGCGTCCGGAAGGCATCCTTACTCCTCACCCTATCTCTAAGGCTGAGCCCAGCCACCCTGCGGAGGAAACTCATTTCGGCCACTTGTAGTCGCGATCTCGTTCTTTCGGTCACTACCCAGAGCTCGTGACCATAGGTGAGGGTTGGAACGTAGATCGACCGGTAAATCGAGAGCCTAGCTTTCTGGCTAAGCTCCCTTTTCACCACAACAGACCGGTTAAGCGCCTGCATCACTGCTGACGCCGCCCCAATCCGCCTGTCAATCTCCCGCTCCATCCTACCCTCACTCGTGAACAAGATCCCGAGATACTTAAACTCCTCCACCTGAGGAAGGACCTCCCCCCTGACCTGGAGTGGGCAATCCACCCTTTTCCGGCTGAGGACCATGGCCTCAGACTTGGAGGTGCTGATTCTCATCCCAGCCGCTTCACACTCGGCTGCGAACCGACCCAGCAAGAGCTGGAGGTCACTGTTTGATGGAGCTAGGAGGACCACGTCATCCGCAAAAAGCAGAGACAAGATCCTCCCGTCACCGAACCTGACACCCTCCACCACTCGGCTGCGCCTAGAAATTCTGTCCATGAAAGTTATGAACAGAACTGGTGACAAAGGGCAGCCCTGGCGGAGTCCAACCCTCACCGGGAACAGGTGCAACTTACTGCCGGCCACGCGAACCAGACTCATGCTCCTTCGATACAGGGACAAGATGGCCCCTAGCAAGGGGCCACCAACCCCATACTACCGGAGCACCCCCCACAGGATGCCCCTGGGGACACGATCGTAAGCCTTCTCCAAAGCCACAAAACACACGTGGACTGGTTGGGCAAACTCCCATGCCCCCTCCAGTACCCTGGCGAGGGTAAAGAGCTGGTCCGCGGTTCCGCGTCTGGGACGAAAACCACATTGCTCCTCCTCAATCTGAGGTTCAACTATCGACCGGACCCTCTTCTCCAGCACCCTGGCGTAGACCTTACCGGGTAGGCTGAGGAGTGTGATCCCCCTGTAGTTGGAACACACTCTCTGGTCCCCTTTCTTGAAGATGGGGACCACCACCCCGGTCTGCCACTCTAGAGGCACTGCCCCCGATGTCCACGCAATGTTGCAGAGGCGTGTCAGCCAGGACAGCCCTACAACATCCAGAGCCTTGAGATAACCAGGGCAAATCTCATCCACCCCCGGGGCTCTGCCGCCGCGGAGTTGCTTCACTACCTCGACGACTTCTGCCCCAGAAATTGGACGACCCACCCCCGAGACCCCCGGCTCTGTTTCCTCACTGGAATACGTGTTGGTGGGATTGAGGAGCTCCTCAAAGTATTCCTTCCACCACCCGACAATGTCCCCAGTTGACGTCAGCAGCTCCCTGTCCTCACTGTAAACAATGTGAGCAAATTGCTGCCTTCCCCCCCTGAGCAGCCGGACGGTTTGCCAGAACCTCTTTGGAGCCGATCAATAGTCTTTCTCCATGGCCTCACCGAACTCTTCCCACGCCTGAGTTTTTGCCTCTGCGACTGCCGTTGCTGCGCTCCGCTTGGCCCGCCGGTACCTGTCAGCAGCGTCCAGAGACCCACAGACCAACCATGCCTTGTAGGCCTCCTTCTTCAGCCTGACGGCTCCCCTCACCTCTGGTGTCCACCAGCGGGTTCGGGGATTACCGCCGCGACTGGCCCCAGCGACCTTGCGGCCACAGCTCACAACAGCTGCCACGACAATGGCAGAGCAGACCAAGGCCCATTCGGCATCAATGTCCCCCTCCGTCCTCGGGACGCGGTTGAAGCTCTCCCGGAGGTGGGAGTTGAAGATCAACTTGACAGGTTCTTCTGCCAGGCGTTCCCAGCAGACTCTCACTGGTTGTTTGGGCCTGCCAGGTCTGCACAGCATCCTCCCCTGCCACCTGATCCAACTCACCACCAGGTGGTGATCAGTTGACAGCTCTGCTCCTCTCTTCACCCGAGTGTCCAGAACATACGGCCGCAGGTCAAATGATACGATTACAAAGTCAATCATTGACCTGCGACCTAGGCTGTCCTGGTGCCACGTGCACCGATGGACATCCTCCTAGGCTGTCCTGGTGCCACGTGCACCGATGGACATCCTTATGTTCGAACATGGTGTTTGTTATGGACAAACTGTGATCCGCACAGAAGTCCAATAACTGAACACCACTTGGGTTCAGATCGGGCAGGCCATTCCTCCCAGTCACACCCTCCAGGTCCTACTGTCATTGCCCACGTGAGCGTTGAAGTCCCCCAGCAGAACAATGGAGTCCCCGGTCGGGGCACTATCCAGCACCCGTCCCAGGGACTCCAAAAAAGGCGGGTACTCTGAACTGCTGTGCATAAGCGCAGACAACAGTCAGGACTCGTTCCCCGACCCAAAGGCGCAGGGAAGCAACCCTTTCGTCTACTGGGGTGAACCCCAACGTACAAGCAGAGAGTCTGGGGGCTATCAGAAAGCCCACCCCGGCCCTCCGCCTCTCACCCGGAGCAACTCCAGCAAAGGAAAGAGTCCAACCCCTCTCAAGGACTTGGGTTCCAGAGCCGGAACTATATGTCGGGGTGAGGCCGACTATATCTAGCCGGTAGCGCTCAACCTCTTCCACAAGCTCCGGCTCCTTCCCCGCCAGAGAGGTGACATTCCATGTCCCAAGAGCCAACTTCCGTAGCCGAGGGTCGGACCGCCAAGGCCCCCACCTTGATCTGCTGCCTGATCCACACTGCACCGATCCCTTCTGGATCCCTCTGCGGGTGGTGGGCCTGCAGGGGGACGAGCCCATGTAGCCGGTCCGGGCTCGTTGAATAAATGGAGGCCTGTGGAAATGTTGAGGTGGTGACTTCTTTTTAGACATATCTAACGTATTAGGTCTCTCTCTCAAACTCAGTGCAGACTGATTTAGAGTGATGCTTGGGCGAGGACAGACGGTAATTTGTGATGGCTTGTTGTTGCATCTTGCCAGTAAAGGTGCTATAATTAGCACGTTCGCCTGGTTGTTGTGTTCAGTGCCGATCAGAGCTCAGGTGATAAATATGTGTGACTACTGCTGAGTCTTTGGCCCAGTGTGAATGCCAATTAAAGCCTTTCCATTGAAAAACCAGCTGTCAGCAGGTGTCAGCGGCTGTTGGCAAGGTCCCAGAAGTTTTAACTGTGCAACGTTTCGATCGAACAGAGATCTTCATCACAAAGCGTTAAGACACGTTTATCTCTCAGGTGATCGTGATCTGATGGATTAAGAGTCAGTCTGCTCTCAGGTGGAAACAATCAGATTGGGTTAACCAGAGCTGAACAGCGCTCTCTGACACGCCCACATGGGGGACGCCACATGTACTATACAAGGATAAACTGAAACAACACATCAAAAGTTACATCAAAAATATGTCACGAACCATCCAAAAAGAAAAAAACACTAGTCATAAAAAACTGCTGTGTAGAAAAACACATGAAAAAAGCAGAAAAACATAGAAGAATAGAAAACAATGAAACGTTATTCTCCCTGAAGACCAGCGAGCATCTGGCTCAGCCCGAATGAACACAAGGAGCCGCCACTCTGTGTCCCTCCACCTGAAAGGACTGACATCGGGGCCCAATGCATCGTGTGCCAGGCAGCAGGAAGGCGCGGGGCCTTGGGCGTGCTGACCCCTGGTGTCACAGGCATGGGCTAAGCTGCAAGGACATTTGATCATATGTGACATGTTTTGTGTTAAAAGTAATGCCACTTTTAACGTTGTGGTTTTTACCAGAATGCAGACGAGTAAACAAACGGTGTTTTAAAGTGAAATTCTTTTTCAGAAATGTACAATGCTGACATTTTTTGTGGCGTTTGGCCAGACAGTGTCATTGACAGTAAGAGACACACACTGTGATGCTGAGTAAAACACTTTCAGATTCATCTTCTCATAAATGCGAGGTTATCAGCGCCTGCTGTGACATTCCTGCTCGTCACATTCATGTCACAAGAAAAGGTTTGGCTCTGGAGAGCAGGTCATGCTCCAGTGATGGGTGCAGCTCTGGTCTGTGAGTCCTGAAATATGGGTCTTGAGAGTGCATGTGTTGTTTGTCCTGTGTAGGCTACGCCGACTTCTGATCACATATGTGACAGTTTTTGTGTGACAGGTAATGACACTTTTAATGTTGTGTTATAGACCAGACGAGTAAACGAACAGCGTTTAAAAGTGAAATTACACTGTGCACATTTGTAACTGCCATCTGAGACGGCTAATAAAAAATGAGCAGGTCGTTCTGGTGGTAGGTCGGCTCAGACTATGAGGTCACGAATGATTGGAGCGCGTTTTTAAAAAATGCATGGAGAAGACACCAGAACATACCAGTGTTGCTGGAAGATCACGATCACCTGAGAGAGTCTTTATTCTGTATTCAGGATCTGTTATCTGTTAGCACAGTAACGACTGCTCTCCCTGGGGTCCACACACAACACACAACACGAAAACAAAACATCAAATGATCACATCGTAGACAATTAACAACATTGACAACATTAAATAAAACCTAAACAAGAGACGGCGGGAGTAACGGTTCATTTACAGTGTCACCACATCAGTAGATCATCAAGATAAACCAACAGAGCCCAGGAACTAGTCTCAAAGAGTTAAATGTGACTGCACAGAACCTGCTGGTACACTGAGGTATCACCCAAGTGAACACCACAGATACAAATAACCTTCACAAACATGACATCATATGTTGGTAAGATCAATTTCTTTTTTAATAATTTCTGTTCTTGGTTTCTTTTTAAAACTATTTATAAAACGGTTTATTCCAGGTTGACGTAGCTCTGTACATTACAGTTTTCTTTAAAGCTCTGGTCTCAGGTGAGGGCAGCGTAAAGCTTCCCATGAAGGCATGTGCAGTGTCATGATGGTGTCTATCAGTAGACTCTTTTACTGTGAGTGAACAGTATGATGGTTTTTATGGGGTGGGCGGGGCTTAGCTGGAGGCAAAACAGTTCTCCACAGACATTAGCTAGCGCTAGCTAACAAGTTCTGTTGTCTTGTTTTAGACGATGGAGGAAGATGATGTGAGTGGTGCGTTCAGAAATACTGAACTGTTATTCATCCCTACAACAGGAAATACTTTTTCCCTAACCTGATATGAAGTGTGCGCTGCACATGTGAGCGTTTTTGATGATGGCCTCCGTCCAGTCCTTTGGTCTTATCACATTTAACACTCCTATGTAGCCTACAGCCCTGTGGGGCTCCAGCTGATAACATGATGTCATCATGATGTCGACCATAAAAGGGTCTGTAGTGTGTGTTAGCTGTGCATATAGGTGTGCAGGTATATTTCTTATGTACTGGATCAGGCTGTGTGTCAGTCTGTCATCCAGAGATGAATGTGTTTGTGTGTTAACACTGTTTGTTCTGCTTTGTGATGATACTGTAAGTGATTATGTGTGAAGATGTTGTTCTCCCATCATCCTCCACCACACTGAGTTGATGCCGAGACGCACGTTGTCACATACTTGTGTCAGGAGTGTTTCATCGGCTCAGCTGACAGGCATGTCGTCCCACATGTTGTCACCATACAAAGGTTTAAAAAAAGACCTACAAAATAAAATATATTTTAATCTCAGAAGTTTTCTAATCCTCTAAATCCAGACCCACAAAATTAAGCCAGGATCCTTCAGATTACTGCCACAGACTGATGCATGCAAGCTCCATCACTTCACGTCCGCATTGGTCTATTGTTCATCTAGTGGTTGTTTGTTCACAAATGTTTGGCACTTCTGTGACAAGTGACCCACCCAGTGTATTACCGAGACTGTGCAAGGAAAGGCCGCCAAATATTTGCTGGCACACTGTTTACTGTTAACACCTGCTGCAGCACCTTTCCAGTGAGATGCATGTTAGAATTAGGAACTGTAAAGTCAGCCCAGTCGTCTGAAGACAATGTTGGCATCTTACATTTCTGCAAACCAAATGCATTTGCACATTTCATAAGTATCATAAGTATTTTTATAAGGACTCTGTTACTAACAGGAAATGATTCTGATACAGAGCCCCTCCATCTAACCTGCACAGACTGATGAGCAGACCAGTAAACAAGAATTCTGATTATCCACTTAAGGACCAACTACGTTGGTAGTTGGTCCTTAATAACAGGCACTAATAAAACAGACAGGATGGAGTCAGGCAGAGTGCCATGAACTAACAGCCAGTCAGAAAGTTTTAAGGTTATTGCTCGCAGAGTTTAGATGCTTATCTGATATCTGTAAATGAATTTAAACATAGATTAAGAGTTTAAATATCTCCCACACCATCATCATCATCATCATCATCATCATCATCACCACCATCATCATCATCACAGAGGCTGCAGATCCTCTGGTTTCTGTCCAGCTCTTTATATCTCCCCCTGACTTCTGCTGTTGTTCACTTTGAAATGACAAACAGCCTGTCTCTACTTTTACTTTACTTTGTCTCTACTTGTTTTTTATGCAACAGATTCTCCTCCAGTTTAAACTCTTTAATTTTGATATATGTGTCACATGATGTCAAACTTTTGAGCTCACTTTGCCACTTTTGCATGATCCTGTAGTCTCTGTTCAACAGTCAGTTTGAACCAGTTGATGTTGTGTAACCTCACTGGCAGTACGGGACACACACTGAAACACTTTCAGGTTCATCTTCTTGTAAATGCGAGGCTATCAGTGCCCGCTGTGACATTCCTGCTTGTCACATTCTTGTCACAAGAAAGGTTTGGCTCCGGAGAGCAGGTCATGCTCGTGTGATGGGGTGCAGCTTTGGTCTGATGTTGATCTGCAGATAAGAGACGGGCAAGTCAATGAGGAAATGTCTCGTTATCTTTATATCAAACTGCACCTCCACTGACAGAATTTAGATTACAGTCAGGCACTGAGAGAAGAGATGTTACAGATCTCCATCGACTGCAGCTGGTTTGCAGATATTTGTCTCACTGTCACTGTCTGACGCTCCCACAGTTTGGTGCTGATCGAGCTCCTCCAGGTGCAGCGAGGGCAAAAGTCTACAAGCAGTGTGGGAGAGCTGTGATATCAGCTGCCATCAACAACATGGAAACTTCACATTGGGCCTTTCTTCACCACCCCTACACCCTCTCATTTTTCACAGGGAGTAATTAAGTTTAGGGTACACTGTGCAGCATTTTTCTAAAGAACAAAATACAGACTCATCCTGACTCACTAGCTCACATCCAAGAGGAAGTTATGAAATCACAGACACAGGGTCAAAGAAACAAAACAAAAAGCAAATATAGAGAGCTAAACTCTGAGCGGACAGAGCCGAGGTCACTTCTGCTGTTAAAACTGTTCACAAACAGTTTCTGCAGAGTTTACCTGTCAGTAAAGTCATACAGCACTTTCTTTAATCTATTTTTGAAGCTGGACCAATCTTTAGGAGCGCTGTTGGAATCATTATAGCCTACTGTTCGTTATTCATTGCACCACACTGTTGGATCGCAGAGCGACTCTGGGCACAGACAGAGCAGCAGAACACCAGGCGCAGTGAGAGTGAAACTTTAACGTTCATTGTACTTAGTCTAAAAGTTTAACTCGCCTCTGCAGCAGCTGCTCCTCTCATCTATTGATTTGATCTGATCAGCTCTGATCTGATCGATTATCCACTCTGGGACTCAAAACTCCACAAACTGCTGCTGAGGGAAAACAAGAAGACTGACCGCGCTGCATTTACGGACCTGCAAAAAACTCAAAATTTAGAGAGAGACCACAGAATAGAAAGGGACACGCACGAAAGCTACCAAAAGGAAAGGTTTGCCGATTCTATGGGCAACACTGACGTCTTTTGCAACAACCCGAAGTCATCGAACACCACCGCTTGGTCAGTGACTTCCAGTGTCAGACACAGATGAAAAAAGACATCGGCATGACACGCTGCCGGTCAGCGTTATTGTAAAACAGCATCGGGAGAAACACAGCAGGACAACAACTAAATTTAAGGGGCCGCAAGTCCGAGGAGGGTGATATGGGACAACAACCACCGACCCAACCACGTGGGTGTGTTGGCCAAATGTAACCAGGTGTGTTTGTTGTTGAAGTAGAAAAACATTAGTTGGTGGTGTTGTACCGACGTAGTGCTTTTATTTTGAAAGAGACTGTATGCAAACTGTACATTTCCTGTGAAAACAGAAGTGTATTTTGAAAACAGACAATGCATGTAACAGGCTGAAGTTGACACGGCGTCCCAGAACGTCAACAACCAACACACCCAGGGTACCTTGGACGTCATATGTGGACGTGGAAAGTCCATGACCAAACGTGGACATGTGACGAGGTCACAGTGAGGATGATGATGAATGCGAGGATGATTCATTTTCACAACCCAATCAAATCAATCAAAACAAAAATGTTGGCATTGCAAGTTTCTGCAAAGCATTTGCACATGTAGCAGATACAGTGAGACATTATGCTGAAACTTAGATGTTTCAACAAGGCTGTGGTTCACATGTGGTCAGGGTTAGGCACAAAAACCACTTGGTTATGGTCTGGGAAAAAAAAACATTTTGACTTAAAAAAAACAGTTTTAGGGGAACAATCCCAGCTGTACAAACATTGGTGGTATTGCTGTTTGTTTGTCTCCAACAGCAGTTAAACATCTCGCATTTACTATGTCATGGTGGAAACATACATATTATATGTATGAAACATGTAAAACGTAATGTAAAACTTGCAGAAATGTACAACGCCAGCTGGGATGCATTTTCGTTATGGGCCAATTTCCAGACAACTGTTGGACTAATCATCCTGTTTTACTTCAACCAAGAGACAGTCGACCTGTTCTGTTGAACTGCAGCGTACAAAAAAAACAAAAACACATTTGAATCTAAGACATGAGAGATAAAAAGCCAATCAAGTTGTCAAACTGCTCTCAAACTTTTTTTTTCTGATTGATTGATTTAAATTTTTATTGGTAAAACCAAAAGGATAAAAACACAATAAAGTCCAAAGGTTTGTTTCCATTGTGGTCCTTTGGATATAGAACATGTATGGACAGGAAACAGAGACAGTACAACAGCCAATACATAAGACAGACAAGACATAGACATCACAGCATAGAGAGAAGACATTAAGGAATAGCATATCAAAAATTCATGATTTAGCTAAACTCTAGACTATCATGCCTGATTTGTAGTCAGGATGGATTATTCATCATCCAGCTTTTTAGTTTGGTTTAAAACTTGTTAACGAACTGGCTAATTTAATATTTGTAGGTAATTCATTCCACAATGACTGCTGCTGAGTGTAGGAGGGTATTTTTCCCCATAGAAGTCCTAAAACGCCAAGGCACCACATCAGTAGAGCTGCCCCTAGTGGAACACCCATGAGTGTCCCCAACCCTAACAAAATAGTCCCACAAATATTTTGGAACTGATTTGTTAATAATCCTGTGAACTAGGCACAACTTGAACTGAACTGAACTTGAATCTCTCCTCTACTCAGCCACTTCACACTGATGAAGTGAGCAGGAAGGAGTTCTGGGATGGAGTTTGAATACGACTGCAGCCAAGATTTGTATTGTCTGATTCCATTGTTGCAGTTGTTCTTTGTTGTGAGCGAGCTGAAAGCATGTGGACGAGCAGGAACCTCAAATCACCGTTAGACAAAGACACGTTGTTCTGAACAAATGATCAGCATGTTCAAAAAATATGAGATTACATTACTGGTTGTGAGGTGGAGCTGGAGGGAAACTGAGTGTTAATCTGCACAGAGCAGTGAAGCGAAGAGATGCTTTGCTACAAAGGTCAAAAACTTATTAATGAAATCATCATTCCGACAGTGGCGCCTTTTATTAGCATTTATTCTGCTGTGAATGAGTTCAGCAGGTCAGTGTTTCCTGTCAGACCTGTTAGTGAGGATGAGCCGACGATGTCAGTCAGTGGGTCAGTCAAAAACCTTAGAGTACACACTGATGGATGTCATTAAATATGGTTCATGTTCCCCTCAGGATGATCCCTCAGCTCTTCATCAGATTTTTACCACTCAAACTGCATTTCAACCGTCACATCTAACTTCCTGTTTGTGCAGGTTAAACTGCAGAGCTCTTACAGTAGTTTATCTCAAGAGAGAAGACAAAGGACACTGTGAACGTTGTGATGACCATTTGCGGGGAAGTTAGCATTATGACGTTAGGATTTAGCTCAAACCACCTGTACTTAAGTAGAGCCTCACAGAGCTGCTAACATGGCTGTAGATGTAAGTGACACTGTGGGTGAAAATGAGTAGAAAGCTCTTGATGAGCTCTTTCTGCAGCCAAAAGAGCACCTGTGAATTCTGAACTAATCCAGATGTCACAGCTCTGACTGTGAAATAAAGCTGAAACCAAGTGTGTGGACTTCATCGCACTCGCAGACTTGTGGACTTTGCAGGCGTGTTCCCGGAAAGTCTGGGAATGCTGAGGGAATCCTGAAGCAGACTCTCTGCAGACTTCCAGAGTCTGCTTGGGGTGCAGACCTCAGCTGACTTCACTGGTTTAATTGTCCACAATTCATTCCAGTACGGATGTGATGGGTTTTTGTGTAAAACAGTTACTGTGGCTTATTAAAATGATACTTGAATGGTGTCGGCCAGAAATAATATCTAACAAGATCATGATACAGAAATATGTAGAGATTTAGACTATAGATAGGAATCAAGATGCAGTGTGTTATTGCAGCTGTAGGTGGCGCTGTGAAATGTCAAATAGAAAGTCTTGAAAAGTGACTGATAAACAACGACAATAGCTCTTCTGATGTCACTAACATCTCTGTATGTGAACGTCTGCAGTCTGTGTGTGAGACAGAACTGTATTTTGTTCACTCACAAAACGACCCTGTCCATGAGATTCATGTCTTGTTATCTGCAGGGACAGATGAGCGGACAGAACATGACGGCAGCGTTCACCATTTAAATGACTGTAATTATCGCACAAACATTTCCATGGCAACGAGTGAAACAGTCTGTCAGCAGCTTGCAGTCTCTGCCCTTTACATCATGACGGCAAACTCGTCACAGTACGTACGACTTAAGTCTGTGAGGGCTCAGTCCCCACGTACAGCAGGTGGACGTCTGGATTCAGCCTCCGTTTTCACAATACAGGAAACAGTATGGCGTCAACTTCCTGTTCACAAACTCTTGCAGTACAGTTAAACAGTGCACTAAAATATGTTTATATATAGTAACAAAATGTTGTTAAGATGAGATCAACACTGCTGAGTTTTAGTTTGATCTGGATTCTGTCTCAGTCTGAGAGAAGTGTGTAGTTCAAGCTGAAGCCCTGGAGCCAGCAAAAGTTTCTGCAGACAGATCTGGGTGCTCGCAAGGTACAGAGGGAAGTTAACAGTATTTTTACACATAGACCCACATTGTTATGATGCACAGCAGGTTGAAAATCTGCAGAGTATCCCTTTAATAACAAGCGACTGTGTGGAAATCATCAGTTACATCCAGATCTACACAGCTGATTACAAACAAAGTCTATGGAACAAACAGCTTGTAAACCACACAAATGTTTGACGTGTGGCACTCTTTACCTGCCATACAGAGTGTCAGAGGATTCAGCGTGGAGAATCTTGATTTGGTTTCAGCCTCAGAGGCCGTTTACACGTGGCCGGCTATTTTCATAAACGGACATTTCACCGTCTCCGTTTTCAAAAAGATCTTCGTTTACATTTACCCGTGTATATATACACAAGAGCATGCCAAACCTGTAGGTGGCAGTGTAACGAGAAGCTCAAGCCTTCCATGTATCCATTGTCACCATAGCAACATAGGTCGCACTTTTGACACAGGCGCAAGTTACAGCGCATACTGTGACGTCGGCTGCCTATAACTCCGTTCATCTCCGTTTATCTCAGTTTACATGCAAACGCGCAACCAGAGTTTTCCGAAATCTCCACTCTGGCCGTAGTTTTTAGAAAGACTCGTTTTCAGAGGAGAAATCTCCGTTTGCGTGTAAACGAAGGAAGATGTCTCCGTTTATCAAAATCACCATGTACGTGTAAACGGCCTCTCATTGTTCCCTTGCTCCCCCTCACTCTTCTGTCTCTGTGCATGCGTGTCTGTCTCCGGAGGGCATGGCTACTGCAATCAAGCACCTGTCTGAGCTTCACACCTGCAACTCATCTGCTCCTCATCATCCTCAGTACAACAACCCAAGCTTCACCTCCACTCATTAACACATTATTCTGTCTTCTCCTGTGTCAGTCACCGTTAGCCACGCTAAACTGTTAAAGTAAACTGTTAGAGTATAATGTGGGTCTTTCTTTTGCTCAGATTTCACCAGCGTCTACTCCTCATGTCGGCACGCTCCAACGACCAGGTCAGAGAGGAAGAAACCACCCTGTCTCCTCAGTCTGCCTGCACTCTGCCATTCTGCTCCAACCTGCCCGTCTACAGTCTCCATCAGCTCAGCCCTGACCAGTCATCCTCCTGCCAGCACTGAGCCCTACAATAAACTCACTGAACTCTTATTCTGCCTTTTGAGTCTGCGTTTGGGTTCCACATATTACTACAAACCGTAACACTGGCGTTATTCATTAAAAAACAAAAGATTTAACACTGTTTGGAGCCAAAAAGGGCGGCGCTAAACCAGGGCTGCACCACTCCTGCTAAATTACATTTTCTCCCTAAGAACTGAGATCAGGATTCTCTCACACGAGTCACACGAAACTTTTATTGCACTCTTGGATGCTCATGTGTAAAACAGTGTGTTGGATGTGGTCAGAAATGTCTTTTGATTTACTAACGCAGAGGATTTTTCTGTGAACATAAGACCTGAACGTCTTGATATACTCATGAAACAGCAGCAGGCAGGGCTGGAGTTTCTCGGCCAAACAGAGAAGAAAAATAGCATCATTTCAATTAATGAGGAGGTTGTCACTATTTACTGTCGTGACAAGTGAATGTCTGCAGATTCAGGAGGCTGAGATGTACAAGGTCAGGAACCTTCGCTGCCTCAAACTGTGGTCGATAGCAAAGATACAAGATAGAAAACAAAAACCCATCTTGGAGCAGTGGAGCAGTCAGGTGTCAGGTAGTTGAAGATCTGATTCTTCGAGCAGGAAGTCTCAAGTTTCGAGCAGATATCCGAGCACGCGACAGGATATTTTGTACTTTGGCTGACAGCTGCCTGTGTTACGGTAAATAGTTTCCTCCTCGTGTGTCAGGTGATTGACATGAAGGGAAGCAGGACACACGTATCATAATCCGTCACTGTTTGTGAAGCACTCAGCTCTGTCAGCATGTTTTCAAAGTGGAAACACAACCGGTGATGAACTGGGATCAAAAAACAGCACTGTCTGTTCCCCGTCCTGTTAATGTAGTCAGGGTCAAGGGTAAAGTTTGGTTTAGGTTTAGGTGGGAGGAAACAGTCTTTGACACAACACCAACCTTATTCTCACACAGCGCTCACATTTAAGATGTTCTTTTTAACACTGGTTTCATTTAGCTCCTCATGTCCATCATTAAAACAGAAGTATTTTACAGTTATTACAGAATGTTTCACAAATAAAACTTTTGATACCACAAACAAACTGCAGACGCTTTAAATTCAGTTTAAAGCTGCAACAGTTTTGTTTTGGCCACCAGGGGGCGGCACAGCTCCACAGGCACATGGCATCAATTCTCATTTCAACACGCGTTGTATGACCGAACCTTCCCCTTCTCTCTTCGACTTCCCCCGTCACAGTCACCACAGTTAACCAACACAACTCGAGCGCCCTGCAGAGCAGCATCACGTCTCCCTCGTCTGCCGTCATGGACAATATGTTTGTGACTGTTGTGAAATTAAATCACTATTAAAACACCTCAATACGGCCAGACTAACCTATAATAACTCATCATTAATTAACAACAAGCAAGTTAGTCTGGTGTAAAATCACACCGTCTCAGAGTTGGGTCCTGTGTGTCGTTTTGAGGGCATGATTTTATTTATTTATTATCAATGTGGCACTGTTTTCCTTTGTTGTTGCCTGTTATGAATAAATGATCAATGTAGAGTGTGTGTGTGTGTGTGTGTGTGTGTGTGTGTGTGTGTGTGTGTGTGTGTGCAGCAGCTGGTGGGTGTCTATAGTATAGATCATGAGACGCCTCAGACAGACATTTCCCTGCTCATTACTGTGCACAAATGTACCATGTCCTGAGGCCTCAGTAGCACCTCTGGTGCCGGCTGACACACAGAAACCTCCGTGGAGGTGATGCCCTTTAGTTTCATTTGAGCACCTGCCCCATAAAATGTCTGAGCACGGCACTGAAGTTCAATACTCACTCTCCTCTCAGCTCTGCTTTGGACTCACTGACATCCCTCCAACCTGCAGTCATTTGATGTTATTTATTTTTTTCACCATAATGAAATAAATAACTTAGATCAATAACCTCTGTTACACATTTCAAGCATTCATATAAAGCCTGTCTGATGGAAGGACACACTGCAACCACTGATTTAAAGCTCATATCCTATTTTACTGCGCTCCAGTCTTTCACTCTGCATTGTCTCTGTAGCTTTGTCTCTGTTGATTGTTTGTGTTGTTATTTTGTATTGTCATGTGTTTTGTGTTGCTGAACAGGAACCAGTTTAACTGAGTCAGGCCTCTTTTAACTGATGAAAAATGATGCATCATACGTTGATATGAATTTTACCTTCCATCACTGTTGCAATCATTAAAACTATTAAAGTCATAATTTTATTTTCCTAAACTTGATGCTGTGACTTGTTTTGCCCGCTCACCCACCTCTTTAAATGCTCTTTAAATGTGAGTGTGTGTATTGTACATGCGTGTATGTTATGATACTTGTTTTGGGGAATAAAGTGCTAATGGCAAGTTAGCAGCCAACACTACGTGACCCCCAGATATGTGTGTACTGTGCTGTGTGTTGTCATATGTTGTGTGTGTTATTTGTCTTCATAAAAAGAAGAAGAAAGAAAAGAATAATAATTCAAAGTGGGTCAGACTCGTGACTCTGAGTCGTGGTTATTTAGAGGTGTCATGTGGCTGCGGTGCCTCCAGCAGGTAACACATCACACCTGCACACTGTGTTCAGGAGGCACAGTGGGAAACCAGAGTGTTATATGAGTGTTACGTGGCCTTTAGCACCGTCATCTGTTTTTGTAAAGTGTTCAGCCCTCACTCACATGCTGCCTCCTTAAAATGCCTTTTGGTCAACTTAAAAAAAAAAAAAACTGACTGAGATTTTTGTTTCAAAATGCTTTTTCATTTTCAGTTAAGATGTTCAGTTTCCAGAAGTGTCACGTGGTGGGAGTTCCCTCAGACGGCTGGGTTACAGAAGGTGTTATTAAAATAGTCGCCCCATGTTGAGTTCAAGTTCAAGAGTTTTTTATTGTCAATCTGCTACAGCTATGTGCATGACATACAGAGAACTGAAATGCTGTTTCCCTCTCACCTAGTATTAATGCCATACAATTAAGAGCTAAAAGAAAGCTCAATTGGAATAATAATAAGACAATAACAAAACAATATATACAAAAAAAAAAAACTCAGCAGAATAACAAAAGACAAGACGCCTCTCTGAAGACTGTGACTGAATCTGTGACCTGAGCCGATCATCAGTCCCGACCTGAGACAGATCATCCTCAGAACCAGCCAGTCAGAGAAAGAAATAAAGTCAGAGTTAAACCACACACAGCTTTGTGTTTATGTGATTAATAAAGTTGATATAATTTCCCCATTTTATTGTAAATAAAATCCCATTTACTAAATGACACACATATATATATTATTTCACCGTTACAGATATTGTTTTGTTGATCAGGATCGATCGCTGAGTTTCAAACAGTCTGTGAAAAGTTTGACTCGTTCATCTCATCAGGCACAGCTGCTCAAAAAATGTAATCTGGGTCCGAATGATCCAGGTTTGGAATTCCCATGTTTTCCTGTTCAGGATTTCACTTTACTACCTGTTTTTCAAAGCAACATTGGATTGAATCACATAAAAGATAAGATAACGAGATCTGTATAATCAGAGCTGTAAATGAGACGACGCATCACAGAGTGGTCAGTGTGCCAACAGACACTCTGCACCTTCCTGCTGATCACTGTAGCTGCTGCCAAAGGAAACAAAACACACGTCTTTGAGATCATAACTTTAAATCATTTTGACAGCTATTTGGGGGATATTTTACAGGGACATCATTTAAAAAAAAAAAAAGAAAAAAAAAAACAGGAAGTCTTAAATATTTATTTTTATTATATTTTGTTCCTGAAATCCAGCCTGGATCGTCGTGCCGTCTGCCGGGGTCAGGATCATCCTGATGTTTTGGATCAAAGGCATCCCAAAAACTGAAGGTTTGATCCAGATCAAAACTGACACTGGACTACATGATCTTTTCTGATTTCATAATCCTTTTTCCCCAAGATTTGATCCTGTCCAACAGCTGAAATCAGATAAGTTCAGAGCACCTGAGCTGTGCGTCTAACTGCAGCGTTTTGACCCGTAACAGATGAAACATATTTGGGTTCATGTTTGAACCAGAGTCTCCACACCTGAACGTTTAAACATGTAGAGCTGCTGTCTTTTAATAAATGAACCTGAAGTCTACACGACAGCTGAAACTGATCTGGTCAAATTAAATGTCTGTTTACATCAGTTTTAAGTCCAGAGGTTAAACATCTGGTTCCTCAGTTACATATGTGAATACACCTGATTTTATATGTTCTAAAAACTCACCCGCTGTCCAATTACTGTTACTTTACTCACTTAAAGGAGCACTGTGAAGAATTCAGGCAGGATAGAATTTAAAAATGTAAAACTTTTTTAAGATGCCAAGTTTGGTAAGACCAACAAATATGATATATGTTTAATTCCACAGAGAGATAACAGACATGAAGAGGACAACAGTTTGTGTGAGGTCACTTCTCTAAAAGACGATTTGCTCCACACTTCTTTAAAGCTTGAATAAAGGTTTTCTCTGCTTCACTCACTTTCAGAGATGCTGGGAGTTTGTCCGTCCTGCAGCCAAATATCAAACAGTATTTTTGCCGACTGAACTCTTATTAAATTTAAAAAGAAGTAAATCTGTTGAGCTGCTTCTTGTTGAGTCGTTGTAGAAAATGCGCCCAATGAAGGTGGAGAGGGGGAGGGAACTTTAACACAATGATAATGAACTTTCTTTAAATGTATTGTTTTTCCACTTTTTTTAAATGAACATTATTTGACTTATATTTTACTCGACTGTTTTCCACTTTATTGAAGGTGTTTGATCATAATATTTAAGGAAATCAGTAAAATCAAAGTTTCTCTGCAAAACTTTCAGAGAAAATTGATGTAAAATTAGTTTTTTGGTAGATTCTAGTGAGGGCTTTCATATGCAGAAAAAACTTTAATAAACATTTCTGTAGATTTATTTCTCCACTATAAATTAAGACCATTTTACTTTAATTTCACAGTTTTGTTTAGAAGCTGCTGCTGTCAGTCATTGGACTGTTGCACCTCATCCAAAGTGTTTGAGCCCAATATTTAAGGAAAAAACCTTTAATTAAACTTTCTGTAAATTTGAAAGTATTTTACTTTGATATCACAGTTTTGTTTGGAAGCCTAACAGTTTTTCACTTTAATGAAAATTTCTATAAAATTAGATTTTTGTTGGATTTGAAATTTATTATTTTTTATTTGAAACAGGATATTTTACTTCAATTTTCTGTTTTTGTTTTGTTTTTTTGTCTGACAGTTATTTGACCTTTTTTTTTAATTCATTTATGTATTTCTTTGTCACAGCGTAGCCTCCCTGTCACAGGTTGATGTGGGCGCGCTCACTCGTCTGTAGTTTCTCTAACACGTTAGTAAAGGGAGCGGTGAGAGGAGGACAGGTATTTTATTAGGCAGTAATTTGAATTCCTCTTAATTCTTCATGCTGCTCCTTTAACCAAACAAACTGAAGCTGATTGCCGGGAACCTTTTACATGTTCACAGCAGAACAGAAGCATCGAAAAAAATCCTGCAGAACCAGACAGAGACGTTTAGACAGCAGCAGCTATAACTCTTTGTGTTCTTATAACTCGTCTGAAACGTGTTAGGTGAGCCAACAGCCACAAATAGAGACCAAAGTTCAGAGAAGCATTCAACAAAAGCTTTTATATGTACGAAACAGAGCTCCAACGATGTACTTCATTTTAAGGTTAAGCTGATCCTGATGGCCTGTGCCTTTATTCTACTGGAGAGGCCAGAAACAAGAGCGTAGACAGATAATGACATGTGACCCCATAATCATATCATACGAGCATCTTTCAGCGTTACTGAATGTCATTTTTAATGCTAAATGTCCTCTCTGTGTTGCCGTCCTCCCACTGCAGCTCCAACAGCCCAGTCACCTGAACAAAACGTTTGCACTGTACGTTTCTGCAAACCACAGATATGTTTCATTTTTACATTTCATATATTTCAGATCACATGTGTCTGAGCTGAGTGTGTCATCAGGAGGAGAGGACGGTGGATGGCGGGACATTTCCAGTCGTGTTAGATGTTTCAAGGCAACACATGATGTTCTTTTCACCAGAACATGACGGTTTGTGCCGAAACATAACCGCACGTTAACCACAGAGTTGTAACGTAAAATGGAATATTAAATATGAAACGTACAAACGTAACATGTTGTGGTTTGCAGAAAGGTGTATTTATTTTAGTGGCTGGGTCGTGGAGGTGGAAAACATGTTAATAAGGAAACTTTGAACAGCTGGTGAGAGGAGGAGGAGGAGGAGGAGGAGGAGGAGTGTGATAAGTGCTGACGCTGTGTGTTTAGTTCTCCCAGCCTGACACCAGGAGCGAACTCTGGTCTTCAGCTTTTCTCTTCCTGCTGAAGTGACGAACGGCCACAGCCATCAGCACCAGCGACACGATGAAGGCGCTGCAAAATCCCACAGTGCTCATGTTGGTGCTCAGGACCTCCACCACCCCCCACCTTCCTCCTCTTCCTCCTCCTCCTCCTCTTCCTCCTCCTCCTCCTCCTCCTCCTCCTCCGGCTTTGGTGACTGGGATCACTGGTGGAGGGTCGACTGGAAGACAATGGGACAGGTTCTTAGTTTAGAAGGAAGGGAGGAAGGAAGGGAGGAAGGAAACAAATGAAGGAAGGAAGGAATGGAGGAAGGAAGGAAGGAAAGAAACAAATGAAGGAAGGAGAGAGAAAAAAGGCAGAAAGGAAGAAACAAACAAATAAACAAAGAAGGAAAGAAAAAAGGGAACAAACAACAGAACAAACAAACTGACAAACGAAGAAAGAAAGGAAAGAAGACAGAGAGAAGGAAGGACAAGAAAGCACATTTGAAATCACGTGTGCACCTGCAGCAGTGGGCGGGTCAATGTTCTTCATCACAGCATCGAGCTCGTTGTCGTCCGCAGCTGCAACGGGAACAGGTGGCTTGACAAACTGCAAAGGACCCTGGGTAATGTAGTGCTCGCTGGTCTCCCTGCTCAGCGATCGTCTGCGTCTGCGGGACGGACTCTGCAGACAACCCTGAGCACATCTGGAGAAGGCACTGCCAGGCTCGCACAGGATGACGGAGCAGGTGATGTACACCTGGAAGGGGACAGGTAGGTCACAGGGACGTCATGTGACCCTTTTATAACAGGAGACCTTTTCTGATTGGCTGCCAGGTGAGTGAATGAATGAGCTGGTTTTAAACAGCAAGTAGAAACAACAACAGAGGCTGCGCTCAACATCTGATGGCATGTGTGTGTGACGAGCTGGTGACACGTGATGTGTTACAGTCAGGTGCCCCTGTGTGTGTGTGTGTGTGTGTGTGTGTATTAGTATGATTTAATCAATACCTGGTCATAGTTTCCCGTAAATTTAAAGGCTTGAACCTCAAAGTTGTAAGAAGTTGGATCAGATGGATGGACTTTAATCGTTTCATCCTGCAGACACCTGTGAGGGAAATATTAACACGTCTCACACACATGATCAGGGAACTGTTTATGACAAGTATGACTGTTATTATCAGGGCCGGGCTGAGCACACTCAGCGACAGAGTCAAGCTTCATCTGGTGCAGTGACTTCATGTGTCAGACACCAACGAACAAACGTCATCTTTTCACGTTGGCATGATACGTGGCCGTCAGGGGGAAACGTGGCGGGACAACAACTAAAGTTAAGGCGGCAAAAGTCTGAGTGGGGCAGCTGTGAGGGGTAGTGGATGGGTCCAACAACCGCTGACTTTCACCCAGGAGGCCGGTGTTCACTTCCTGTGAGATTTCAAAGCCAAACCCTGTTCTTTTATCCTGTGTTCATTCATTCATTCATTCATTCATTTTCACTGGGCCGGAGGGTTCACCCTGGACAGGTCACCAGACTATCACAGGACTGACACATAGAGACAGACAACCATTCACACTCACATTCACACCTACGGACAATTTAGAGTCACCAATTAACCTGCATGTCTTTGGACTGTGGGAGGAAGCTGGAGCACCTGGAGGAAACCCACGCTGACACAGGGAGAACATGTCAGAGCACCTGGAGGAAACCCACACTGACACAGGGAGAACATGTCAGAGCACCTGGAGGAAACCTACTCTGACACGGGGAGAACATGTCAGAGCACCTGGAGGAAACCTACTCTGACACAGGGAGAACATGTCAGAGCACCTGGAGGAAACCCACACTGACACAGGGAGAACATGTCAGAGCACCTGGAGGAAACCCACGCTGACATGGAGAGAACATGTCAGAGCACCTGGAGGAAACCCACATGAGGTGCAGTCAAATGCTAACGCAACAATGTTGTGGCACACATTCCTGAGTGTCTATTTTTCAGGGCTCAAAGGCTGCAATTTGCAAACTTTGTTGTCGTCTTAGTTTTGTACCGTGCCCTGAAAGGCTTTTTGCTTTTCATTTCCTCTTACTCTAATGCTCTAACTTTTGCCCCCGCCCCCCCAGTGAGTGGCGCCCTAGGGGCCTGCCTATGTCGCCAATGGGAAGGGCCGCCGCTGGTTACGGACTGTTCTCACAAACTGTGCATATGTTTTCCTAAGAAAAAGCACTCAGATTCATACATATCCCCTGTATTTTGAAAGGCTGCGATCACATGACGAATGTGCTGACAGTCCCGAGTGGTCTTGTAAGGTAACACATCCTCCCTGTGACCTCGTCACATGTCCATGTTTGGTCATGGACTTTCCACGTCCACATATGACGTCCAAGGTACCCTGGGTGTGTTGGTTGTTGACATTCTGGGACGCCGTGTCAACTTCAGCCTGTTACATGCATTGTCAAAATACACTTCTGTTTTCACAGGAAATGTACAGTTTGCATACAGTCTCTTTCAAAATAAAAGCACTACGTCGGTACAACACTGCAGATTGACGTTTTTTTCCTTTAACGACAAACGCACGTGGTTGGGTTTAGAAAAAATGAACAGAGTGTGGCTCTAGAGTCTTACAGGATGCAAACACCACTCTTATGGGTGAAAGTAGGTGTTTGTTGGACCCATCCGCCACCTCTCTCGCCTGCCCGACTTAGACTTTCACTGCCTTGACTTTCGTCCTTGTCCCGCCGCGTTTCCCCCGGACGCTGCCAGGTGGTGTTAAACTATAACAGCAACCGGCCCCGTATCATGCCAACATTAAAGGACGCCTTTTTTCATTGGTTTCTGGCGCTGCAAGTCTCTGCCCAAGTGCGTATCATATCTACATTTCTAAAGTGACGTAGTATCTGAGCTGACTTCAGGAGGTGGAGGGGGATGGTGGATGGTGTGACACCGTGGAGAGATGCCTGCTAATCTTCAGACCAAACAACAAAACTGATTGTTTTTTGGTGAGTCATCGCTGCGTCTCCCAGCGAGGATTGCGCCCACAAAAACAGGTATTTGAAGCTAACACATGATCTTTTCAGAACCATAACCACACATTAACCACAGCGTTGTTGAAAGTCTCAACGCTACAGAATAACATACAAATGCGATAAATCCAGACACGTACATTGTGCTGATAATTTTAACGTTTTCAAATTAAAAGCCAAAAATGTTTGTGATCCCTGCAAACATCAGCACTCACCCGTTCTTGATGAGGTCATAGTTGAGGGTGTTTTCAGGGTTGTCATCAGGAGTGGCTTTGCATGACTCCACAAACAGATTCACATTCGGTAGATCTGATTCAGCCTGAATGCCCATATAAATGGTCTCCAGCAGCATGACCTCCACCGGATAGGCGCTGGCCGGCACCTTGTTGGTGAAGTTGCCGTCGGAGTAGACCTCAAAAGTGTAGCTGAAGCTGCCGAAGCTGGACTCGGTGAAAATGTAGTCAGACTTGTGGAGATTGTAGTAGCTGGAGATGCTGATGGTTTTGGGAAACTGGCAGGCGATGTCGATCTTAACGGACTTCCTTCGGACTATGACCTCGTTGGGCAGCTCAAAGGAGATGATCTCATTGGTGAAAGAGAGAACGTCCCCTTTGTCCTGTGTTTAAGAGACATACAAACCCGTTAGAGGCTGAGATGCAGGTTTTTTTAACCCCGCTATAACCAGCTGTGATTTGATGAGTCAGAAAACACCGGAGGATAATGGAGGATCATGTAAATGTTTCGCCACACCTCCAGTCTTGTGCCGCAGGTGCTGAACGACATGGTGCCCGTGATGTGGGTGCCATTGGAGGTGAGAGAGCACGTCGGGTCTCTCAGCTTCAGGAAGTTCACGTCAATGCCGGGCATGGAAGCTTCGTCGAGGATCACCATCATCTTGTTGGGGGAGCATTTGACTGTGGCCTTACCTGTAAATCACAATCTGTGTTAACTTCTTCATCGACAAAGACAACGCAGACTCTGTTTTCTTTATTATCTCACAGAACAAATGTTAAACTTTGAGGAATAAGTGAAACAACTTTGGTTGATGTCGTTGCTGAATTAGATAAATTAGCTACATACAACCCTGAGGAGGATCGTGTACTGATGGCGTTGTGTTCTGCATGTATTTACATCCGCATTATCATGTAGAGGAGATAAGAGAGACTTCATCATCATCCATCTGTTTACAGTGCAGTACACAGGGCAATGAAACTACAGCTACGTTTCGAATCACAGACTTCTTCTGCCTCCACGCCGGCAATATTCATGGAGGCGATATGTTTTCAGGGCGTCTGTCCATCCCAGTCTTGTGCACAATCTCAAGAACGCCTTGAGGGAGTTTCTTCAAATTTGGTACAAACATCTTCTTGGACTCAACGATACACTGAATAGATGTAGGTGGGTAAAGGTCAGAAGTCACTGTGACCTTGCATCCATCTCATTCTCAGTTATTTTGGCCTCAAGGATTCGTACACTAAACATAAGATAAGACATTTTATATCCAAAAGTTCAAAGGTCAGCTTCACTGTTATAATTGGTATATGTATATATCATACATTAAGACTGGTCTAAATATGTCTGTCACAGATAATTGGTCATTTATATCATATACTATGACAGGTTTTTGTAAGATAGATATTCGGTAATAATATCATATACATATATAAAGTTAAAAGATAATAATAATGGTATGTTTACAAAGGTTTAATAAGGAAGCTGTCTGTTTAATTTCACTCAGTGACTTTGACTTATGGAGAAGGGGTGAGGTTTAATAAGTGTATCCTTCCTCCCACTCCTTTTCGAATATGTAAATTAAATTAACTTGACAGTTGCTTTAAATTACCTGTTAATGTGTCTGTCTGTCTGTCTGTCTGTCTGTCTGCTTTTTTACATGTTCAAATATCAATATCAAGATCAATCTCATCATGTTCTGCATTTTGGCCATTATTCAGCATCATATCTCAGCAACAGACGGGGAGACATTTGGTCAGATACTCAATTGGTGCAACCTAGTCGCACTCTGAAGTCGTTGAATACTGGTGCTTGGGCAGTGACTTCCAGCATCAGGCACAGAAGAGAAAAGCCATCCTTTCATGTCAGCATGATATGCAGCCCGTCGCAGCAGCATTGGGGAAATGCAGCAGGACAACAACTTGTTTATCTTTGTGATTATTTTGTTCACTTGAACTGCCAGTCAGTTGAATGTCTGTCATCGTGGCTTCAGACAGCTGTTAGCACAAACAACAAGACTTTAACATCTCTGCATTAGGTCAACAGGATCGGCTGCAGACACAAAACAGACAGAGATTTAGGTATTAACATGTGTCACATATAAACAGCCTGTGACTCTCTGGCCCCTCAGAGGTCGGCGCTGTCAGGACGAATTGCTGTTTTTCAACGGCACGAATTTATGTGTCAGAGTTAAACGACACTTATTTGTTGAAATGAATTGATTTGACATGGCTCACATCCCGTCTCCTAGCAACAGTCAACATCTCTTTTAACCATGATCTTTTCCCAAAGAGGGTCTTCATCAGAGATAACTGATGATCTACAAACCTTGAACGAGAGCAGCTTGGGTCACCATGACGATAACACACCTCATGTCTGATTGGCTGAATGACAAAATAAAAAATAAAAAAGTTTCAGTGCAAAATGCTAAAAGAAGAAGAAGAACATAATGTTACTGATAACATCTGATGCAGCGACAAACTGTAGAACATTAACTGTTTATTGTGCATGTGCTTTTATTTTAATATTTAGATTTAACAGAGAAGACGAGACAGAAACATATAAGACACAGACACATATAATCTCCCTCTTTGTTAGTCCTCCACCATATCCACAGAGACAAGAGATCTACGCTCCGCTGACATCACACAAAGCAGTAAGCAGGAAGTTATAACTCACATTCTTCCAGTTAAATAAAAGCGTTCACCTTTCATTTGTCTCTGCGGTGAAGCAGACTGGCACAAATCTGTACACGTCGCTGTGCTGTGGCGTCCAGCTCAGAATCACTTCAGCTTTTCCAAACTTCTCATCTCTGAACTCTTTGCTCATGTTCTGCGGCCCGCTGACCTGGAAGTCGTGTATGCTTCAGGAAAATAAAGACAAAAGGGAAGAAAAGTGAAATAATTATCCTTCGTGGGCACCAAAGTATCGCCGTCTCCTTCGAGGCAATCAGAGGTGAAGAGTTCTCAGGGTCTTTCTTTAGTTAGTGACACGGTTAACTCATGTAAGCAGTCCCTACCTGGCATGGTGAGCCTGTGCTTGGGCATGAAGCTGGAAGTTCTGACCCACAGAGGCGTAAAGAACAGCGCCATGTGACGGAGTCCTGGACAAGAACATGGGCTGGACGTGACCGGCCTCACAGCTCGGTATAGGAGGAAGGACTGTGACACAGAAACAAGAGGTCAGTTTTTAATCAGCGCTCTGTCACCACCGCATGTATCCAGAAAAACAACATGTCAACCTTTTTTAAAGGCATTCATGCCATCGAGGCAGCGGTGGACTCCAGCGAACTGAGCGACAGGGGACAGGAAAATAAATAGGGCGCAGGTTTCTAGCATGTAGAGCAGCCTATGTAGCACTGAATCATGTTTTCCTAAATGTTAAGACCGCCATAAACGGCACTTTATCATGTTTAATCTGCCATAACAACTGTCACTAGGTTTGATTGGGATATTAGGAAACAAGAATTTGTCTCAATACCCTAAATTGTAATGACTGTCTGTCAAGTCTTCAAGTCTTTTCAACCTACCAGTCACCAGAGTAAATGTTGGCATTAATGTTTCTGCAAACCAAGGATCCGTTACATTTGCACGTTATTACGAAAATTTCTGTGTTAAAGGGATAGTGCACCCAAAAATGAAAATTCAGCCATTATCTACTCACCCATATGCCGAGGGAGGCTCAGGTGAAGTTTTAGATTCCACGCGCGACGACGTGCACAGAGAGGCAGTCAGAGCTACAGGCTACAATGAGGCTAAAAACAGAGTTCAAATGAGGTTTTTCCAAACAACTTTTTATGTCGGGGCTTCAGGACACTTGGATCACTACGGACGAGCAGTATGGAGATATTTTGTGGTTTCAATTATGTGTTTTTGGACGTTTGAATCTGGGGCGCCGTCAGCCTCCATTAGGTGGAGTTGTGTTGCTACCTCCTCTCCCCTTGGATCTCCACAAGTGATGTGAGGACTCTAAAACTTCACCTGAGCCTCCCTCGGCATATGGGTGAGTAGATAATGGCTGAATTTTCATTTTTGGGTGCACTATCCCTTTAACAACGCCGTGGTTAACGTGTGGTTATGTTTAGGCACAAGATCATGTTTTGCCTTAAAATACCTGGTTTTGGGCGCCAGGGCGCACAATCCCAGCTGGAAAAACAGTAATGTCTCAGTAAAAAACAATTAGTTTTTGTGGCACTATCGCGGCAGGAAAAGCAGCAACAGGTCCCTAAAAGACAGCCACGTCTGGTGCTTAAAAAGCTGCTGGAAACACAGCGATGACTCACTAAAACAGTTCTGCTGTTTGTTGGTGCTGAACAGTGCTCTGAAGCTTGGCAGGTGTCACACTATCCACCATCCCCTCCACCTCCTGATGAGACAGTCAGATACGTATGGTATGTCTAATTTTCAGGCTGTTCTCATAATTGTTTTACATTGTTCTCCTATGAAAAGCAACACACCAAAATCCGCTGACGGCAGTAAACAGGAAGCAGTCCTGAGCGCCTGTAAGGAGGCAGGTTGGGGAGGTGGATGGGACTTTCTCCTGGAGTCACGTCATGTTTCTGTTCCCAAACCTAACCTCAGTAACTTTACTTACGTTAATTACATAACTGTAGGTTAAGGGCGAAACATCATCAGTCGGGTGCATATTTATACACGAAACATTGTGTGAAAAAATAATATGATTGAGAGTGATGTCGTCATTTGAGAAAGAATATCAGGATATAATGACACTGATGATGTAATTGTGTTACTTTACAGTATCACTGTGTTTTAAATGACTAAAATATAAAATAAACTGCTCAATTACTTATTATCACAACTTAATGACCTTTATCCTCATGAAATCCTAAATGTATTCTTCTATTATCAGACAGGTTTTAAACATTTTAAAGTGTAACTGAAAATGTAAAGAAGACCAGGATAACATTTATAGACCTCTGCTGTAACAAATTGACCATGTTATTCAGGGTCAGACGATCAGGTGTGTCTCTCTGATGCACATGCACTCACTCTCCATGGAGAACTGCAGCTTCACTTTGCAGAGAGGAGGTGAATTCGTGTCGGAGGCCTCCCGAAACACTGAAGTTCCATCAGCGTAGGTCAAAGTGATGTTTTTCCTGGAAAAGTCCTCCAGCATCACCTCGAACACGTGGACGCCAACGCCCACTTGACCTGAAGTTCTCAGTGTGCAGGTAGTCTGAGAGGACACAGAGAGGGTAGTGAAGATGAGTCAGATGCTTTTGTCTGTTTGAAGTCTGGCCTACGGGGGAAAGACTCAGCAAGAACTGTGTCTGAACATCAGTAGGTAACAAAAACAGAAGACTTTTTGAGCTATATTTTTATAAAAGAAGGTCGATATATATACCTACTGTAAATATACCCAGAATAACCACTATAATGTGGTAACATCTTTACAGCTCCTGTTGTGTCTTTACCTCGTCCACAGTGAAGTTTGCAGGAGGTGCGGCGTCTGTTGCAAAACGACATCTCACGTGATCTCCGTCTGGATCGTGTGCCAGCAGATGAAGCCTTGTAAAGCAGTTCTGAGGCGTCCTGCGTGAAAACACAGTTTAATATTTGGATTAGATAAAAACTAAACACATAATCTGTACATGTTGCCTCTGGGAAATATCATCAGAGAGCATGAAATCGATTTCCAATCCTGTGCTGACGATACTCAGCTGTATATCTTATTCTCATCACATGATAAAAGCCCAACTGAGAAACTGTCCCACTGCATCGACCAAATGAATACATGGATGTCCCAAAATTTCCTGCAACTCAACAGGGACAAAACTGAGGTTCTAATCATCAAAAGCTTTTTTTGGTCAGAGACAGCCTCTGTAAATGAGTATTAAATTAAAAAAGCTTTTCTTCTGCACTGATGATGGCTTTTTATTGTGGTTGTGCACGTGCTTAACTCAAGGTGTACCTGCTCAGAGTTGATTGAACTAATTCAAATCAGCTGTTCTGGAACTGGATACTCAGAGTTTCCCAGCTCAGGGTAAGTCAAGTCAGAGTTCAGGATTAGACTCAGAGTTTGTTGAACCTCCTACCTGGAATACCCCTCTGATCTCAACCCCGTCCACAGCAAAGTAATGCTGAGCTTCCCTGGTGGGACTCCTGCCTGCTATTCTGAACTGGAGCCTCACCGACCGCCTGAAGGTAATACACTGACTATATTTAAGTACCTCATATGACACCACTTCAAAAATTCTGAACTAACCCTTTAAATATTTATAATGTAACTTGAGTTCAGCTTCTCAGAGGTGATGTTTATGTTATTTCCAGATCTGTATAATGTCATCAGTCTATTAATGATCTGCAAACAGAACAGAGTGATGAATTAAGAAACAGCAAGAGTTAAATATCATCTTCAGTGTTCCTTCATGTGCACCGACTGACCGTTTGTGCTCTGATATGTGACGTCACATCTTAACCTAGTTTGAAAAGAAGCCGTTTGTACCGTAAAGAGGACACTGTGGTCGTCACAGGACAGCCGTTGAGGGCGTGTGAGTCAGATCGGCTTCCCAGGTCCAACTCTGCGTGAGCCGTCCAGTTTGTTTTCCCGTCGACATTTGACCCCCAGCAGCAGCCCGAGTCACTGAGAGGAGGAAGATGAAGGCGTTATTATCACTCATTAATATACTGACCCCAACATGCCCCCCCCCGCCCAATCTGATGGAGACTGAACCACTTCATCAGTTTCATCATCACTCAGGTGATCCCTGCACCCACACACACACACACACACACACACACTTATCTCCACATATTACACCTACATTGTTGGTACAGTTTCAGCTTGGTATCTCCCTTGTGTTTCCTCTTCGTCGTATCTCATGTTTGATTTCAGTCTGTCTTCCCTCCTCCTGAGTGCCAGCAGCTGCTGAACCTCATCAACAATCAACCCTCTGCAGAATAAAACCCCGGCTCAGACTGCCAGACTCTGCCGGGTCGTTCAGTCTCCTCTGTGGTACAGACGTCAAGGCTAATGTTGCTTAAGGTTTTTTTGTCTCTTTGGACCTCAGCTCACACTCTGTTCTGTCTCTCAGGTTCACCACAGCAGTCTCAACTATAACCAGCCACGTCCAGCTTCATCCTCATCTTCTGTCTCTGTCTTCAGCCCCTCAGCCTGCTCTGCTTCACCATTCCCAGCCCACCTCAGCCATCATTCCACTCAAGCCTTCAGCTAATCAGATACACAAACCAAACTGGACCCTTTTGATGCGAAGGAGCAGCGGCTCTACTCCGAGCTCCCTCCAGATGTCCAAGCTCCTCTCCCTACCTCTAAGGCTGAGCCCTACGGAGGAAATTCATTTCAGCTGTTTGGTCTCATTCTTTCAGTCACTACCCAGAGCTCAGGACCGTAGCAGAAAACAAAACAACAACAACAAAGTTCACCCACGGTCATGAGCTTTGTAACTTTTTGAAAAGTGCTGTATGAATAAAGGTTATCACACCGGTTTAACCTGCCGTGTGTTTCAGATGTGGATCATGTTATTGTGTTGTGACCTCTGTTTAATTCAGCGTTAAGTCTCGTAATCTCTTCTCAATGTTTTTACAGCCATTTCAACAACACAGTTAGGCTCCACTGTGGCGTGGGATTACCACAGGCGTCAATGCACGCTATTATGACGGGCACCAGTGCACGCTATTGTGACGGGCACCAGTGCACGCTATTATGACGGGCACCACTGCACACTAATGTTAGGTGCACCACTGCACGCCAATATGATGCTAAAATGACTGGCCCCAGTGCACAAAAATGTTGCGGGCCCCAGTGTGGGCTAATATGATGCTAGTACGATGGGCCCCGGTGCGCGCTAATAGGCTCGTTGAAGATGAACTGCGCCTCGCCTGCAAGTGGACGAGATCAGGCGGCTGCAGCAGGAGACGGTGACAAAAAGCTGCTGTCAGGTTGGACAGTTTCCAGCAGCCTTCAGGCCGTACAGGAAGTCACAGAAACACTCACATCTTGTCCGATTGATTATTGAAATATTATCAGACTCACTGGTGATGCAATCTGCGCAGGCCTGGCTCATCTCCAACAAGCCTAATGTTAGGGGCCCTCGTGTGGGCTAATATGACACTAATATGACGGGCCCCAGTGCACACTGTTGGTTATGAAGCACACACACACACACACACACACACACACACACCATTAGGCACACATATATATTTTACCAACAATGTGTTGGATCAGCAGCTTCGCTTCATTCTCCTGTTTTTCTTTTCTCTCTTGTCTTTTCTTGCTGCAGCTTTTATGTTGAAAGTCATGACTGTTCGCTCAGCGTGCCAGTCTCGACAGATTTTGTACCCAAAGAAGCGACCGCATATATTGTATCGTCACGAGACTTGACACTGGACAATATGAACAAACATATTTCCCAGCAATCATCACTGCAGATATGTGTATGGAGAAAATACCAAAGAACATATAGAAAAGTTTTTACAGTGCATGCAGAATAAGCAAATCATTTTTTATAGGTTGCTACTATTTTACAGAAAAGATGAAAGCCACACTGGAGATGACTTTGACTGTTTGAGGGCATGTACAGCAAATGGCATCACTTTTAATTTAACGTGGGTTTTTCTTTGAACAGAGGAAATCTGAATCAGTCGCACTGGCCCGCTCTCTGTGCAACACATTGTTGGAGGATCCACTCTCTCTACAGGCCCCAGCGCCGCTGCACTGCCTGCACTGTGTGTGTGTTTATCACCCTGAGGCTCCTTGTTTCATGTTTGTACTGAGGTTTGCTTTACTGAATTACACTCTGTAGATACATCTGCATATATCTGATGTCATTTTGTCATCAGCCAATGAGAGTGACCACAGCTGCAGTTAGGACCCGCCCACAGTTAAAACCCCAAAATAACATGACTGTCAGCAGGAGAGTCTCCTGTGATGTGACTGACCTCAGAGAAAAGGAGCTCTTATTGGTTAAGATGGTCGCTGTGGTGTGACCTTCAGACTGGCACCACCTGCCCTTGCCGGTGGTATCATGGTCTGTTTGCAGGACGCTGGACTTGTTGAAGCTCGTGCACACTCCACTGCCACATGTGAAGGATGACTGGTCTCCACAGCTGCGTCTGCCGTTCTGTCTGTGATAAAAAGTCACCTGCAGGGTTTAAAGAACATAAAAAACATTAAAATTGTGCAAAAATAGTATTTCTATTGTCTAAAAATAGCTCCAAAGAACCTCAAGTAAGTCCCAAATGTTCTGTTTTTGGTTATTCTGCAATTGGACCATGTCATCTGGGGACGAGGAGCAGACGTGTGCATGTTTGTTTGTGCACAGACGGTGGTAAACAAACTGTTTGTGGTTAAAAGATCCTCGTTGTACAAAAGTGACTGAAATGTGTTATTTATTCCTTAATAATACTTAAAAAAAAAAAAATGAAGCTCAGCCTTAAGTTAAACCGGGGAGACTTCTTCATGCTGTATCCATTCACAGTTCTGTCTCTGGGGTCTAATCGCCAAAGACTTTTCACATTTATTTATTTTATTTATTCAACAGGGACAGTGCACAGTTTATGAGCTATGAGCTCATCTTCACCTGTCGTCCCTGGGCAGGAAACAGAGAATAATTTCTCTATTGCGAAAACAAACATATTCATGACACAACGGCTTCAGCAGTAACAACAGCAAAACACCACAACATCAAGTTATCGAAACATAAAAACAGCATCAACAATAAAACTACAACAGTAAGATAACACAAGATTTCATGCTGTTAGATGTTAGTGTGTGAGTTCATGTGTGACGGTACATGATGGGGTTGATTTAAGCCATGATTTCATCTTCAATTCAAAACCAACTGATCTCACCTGGCACCGAGCTCCAATAGTTAGTATCTCTAACAGAGACTGAACCACCAGACTCAGCAGATCTGAGCTGTGCTGCACCGTCGCCGCTGCTGGTCGTCCAAGATGTCCTCCCACTGTCTGAGCTCAGCTGTACGAACTCTTTTAGTGAAGGACACTTTGAACACTAGACCAACATCAGTGAGACACACAGAGCTGTCAGAGCTCAGTGGATTATGTCTCTGAATGATGTCACAGTGGTGATTACATGATGGTTTTTGTTTATGCCTTGAGTGTTTGTATTGTATTGTTAGTTTATAAGTATTTGCAGTGGGGCAAGTGTTTTCTCCCAGCTTGTGACCAGCGTGTAATGCAGTGTATTTCTCACACGTATGTGCACGTTTAAATAAATATTCTTTTCTCTCAGAACGAGTCTGTCCTGATTGAAATAAGGTAACAGTTTTTATGCACTT
>NC_065506.1:49273131-49293585 GCF_006386435.1 Epinephelus moara | reverse complement strand
TGGTCCAGTGTCCAGTCTGGGTGCTGTGGGGGGTGGGGGGGGGGTGGAGGTCTAGAGCAGCGAGCTGGTGGGGCTGCCTGGCAGCGGGGGGCTGTGGCTGTGCAGGGTGAGGCTGTGGCTGTGGGAGGGGCTCGGGCGCACAGGAAGCAGGTCGTAGTGACTCGGGATGTGGCTGTTCCTCGGCAGGTCGTACGGGTTCTGAGGGTAACTGGGAACCACCATGCTGCCGGCTCCCTGGACGATGCTGATGGTCGGTTCTGAGAGGAGATAAACGAGGTTAAAGTAGAGATGATTTAGTTGATGGATCAGTTCTCATTATTTCTATGCTGTTTTTTTTCCAGCCTCAAGGCATAAAACATGATGTAAGTAACACACCCATGTCATAGACGTTCTTGGCGGGTGCAGTGGTGGTGGTCGTAGTGGTGATGATGGCAGCGGCGGCGGAGCAACAGTGTGTCATGTGTTCATGGTGAGCTGGCGACTTCATCTCCACATAGCTGCTCTCTGAGTGTTTACACACAGCAGGTGCGTCATTGATGGTGGCATACGGGTTCTCACTGTTGAGGGAGCAGGTGCTGGACAACGAGCCCTTCATGTAGTCTGAAAGATAAACATCGTCCATCATTAACCTCCATCCATCAGTGACGCTCTGTGACTCACGGAGGAACGAGTCACATGAACCTGTTGGACTCCTGTTGAACTGGAGAGGCTCCTCACTGAGGTATAACCTGTACTGCAGCACATCCAAACCTCAGACTTACAGTTCTTAGAGTTTAATATTTATTAAAGGATAAAATCCTCCTCTAAAAATTAAAAATACAAACCACAGATATTCAAAAACAGCAACTTCCTGAACTGAAACCAGCTGCTGTTCTGTTTCCTTCTCATGAAGGTTAGAAAGAAAAATCTGATGTGTCATGTATGAACCATTTCCTGCAGGCTGCTGGCCCTTACAGGAGTTACCATAGCAACCAATTTCATGTCTGATAACAGGGCCTATCAGCAGCACTGCTCCCTCAGACATCATGTCAGAAATTTCCTGCTGTTATAACTCCAAATTACATTTCTGTAGATGCTGCTGTCAGACGATGAGGCTGAGGATATTCTTTATATTTCTGATTTGTCAACAAATTCCACCAACAGAAATCTGTCTCACAAACTTCCTAAACTTTTATTTTTAACCAGAATTTATGATTTGCTGTTGTATGACTCCGCCCACCAGTCCAGTGTCTCTGACAGTCTCCATCCATGTCAGTGAAAACATGGATGCTTCACACACAGAAGATCTATACAATCAGCACAGTTTCAAGATTAGAGTCACCAATTCAGTATCTGACCAAATGTCTCCCCTTCTGTTCCTGAGATATGATGTTAAGACATGATGATGTCACAGTCAAGCTGACCTTTGACCTTTTGACCTTCATTATTTTATCCTGTCAGACATTTGTGTCAAGTTTGGTCAGAATTAATGTATGAATTCTGGAGTTGTCCAGTTGACCACTGAAATCTAATCACTTAATTGTTGAGTCCAAGTGGACGTTTGTGCCAAATTTGAAGAATGGCCCTCAAGGCCTTCTTCAGATATCAGGTTCACCAGAGTGAAAAGGACACATGGTCACACTGACCTTTGACCACCAAATTCCAAACAGATCATTCTTGAGTTCAAGTGGACATTTGTGCCACATTTAAAGAAATTCCCTTGAGGCGTTCTTGAGATACCGTGCTCACAAGGATGGGGACACGTACACAAATGTCCTACTGGACATTTGTATTAAGTTTTGTCATAATTAGTGTATGAATTGTTAAGTCATGGCCAAAAACATATTTTGTGGGGTCACACTGACCTTTGACCACAAAATCCTATTCAGTTTATTCTTTAGTCCAGGTCGACCTTGGTGTCAAATTCAGAGGAACTTTCTGAAGGTGTTTTTGAGATATCACCTTCACGAGAATGAGGCAGATGCAAGGTCACAGTGACCTTGAAGTGACCTTGACCTTTGACCATTGAAATCTAATCAGTTCATTGTTGAGCCCAAGTGGACGTTTGTGCCAAATTTAAAGAAACTCATTCAAGCTGTTCTTAAAATATTGCGTTCATGAGAATGAGATGGATGCGAGGTCACAGTGACCTTGACCTTTGGCCACCAGAATCTGTTTGTGCCAAATTTGGAGAGTGATCTTAAGATATCATGTTCACAAGAATGGAACAGACTGATGGATTTTTGTACAGATGTATGAACAAACCGGAAACATAATGTCTTCAGCCACGGCTAGCGCCAACAAGAGGAAATAAAGACTTTGTTGGGGAGTATTTTCAGTGGCAGATTAATCCACATTTGCTGTTCTGGTGTCAGCGGGATGGTGTGTGAAGGTGTCAAAATAACCTACAGTGTGTGTGTTCATGGTGATGAAGGAACAGTGATGTGTTTTTATGGCACACAGGAAGAAGATGGCTGCTGATTGACTCACTGGTGGTTTTGGTTTCTTTGGGATTTAACGTAAAGAATAAAAACGTAGACTATCACAATAACAACTGTCCTGTAAGAAAAACACATGTTAAAATAATAATTTCATCACAGGACAACAGGTTAAACTCTCAGGCCAACATCAACAATCAGAAGCAGCTGAGGTTAAAAACATCTGAAGGAGAAACACAGCGAGTGCGAGGAGAACACAGCATTCAGTTATCGTGAGAAGTGCCCACAGGTGAGTTTTGGGAGTGATGGGGTCAAAGCAGGAGGAGCGCCCCGGCAGAGAGGGGAAACACACAGAGGAGAGGAGTCAGGTTCATCCTGCAGAGACACAAACACACAGTCAGCACCAGCAGGTTCGTATCAACAACAGCCAATCAAATACAATCATGTTCAGGGACAGAGTGCGTTCAGGAGCAGGCACTGTGAGGGTTCAACATGCTGCTCATCACTGACTCATCCTCTTCCTGCACTTTAACTCAGAGAAATAAACCTCCCGAAGAGTTCAGGTGGGTTCAGTCAGTTTCTCAGGTTCTCTTCTTCTCTGAAATCATTTGGTGTGTGTTACATGTGGAGTGTTTCATACTGTCTGTGGAGATCTGCAGAAGATCATCAGCCAAAACAACAAAACCACTGACAGTCCAACATTTAGTCACAATACGATGTTCTGCTGTGAAACTTTTGGTCCTGATGTTCATGTGGACGCCACCTGACAGGCTCCACCCACCTTAACACTGTTACAGACCAAGTTAACCCCCTCATGGCAACAGCACTCCCTGAAGGCTTGAAGCCTCATTTTGTCCTGCAGCTCATCTGTTTTATTAGATATTCTAACAGTAACCTAAATGATTAAGATTATGTTCATTTATAAACTTTAACTTTAACTTTGTACAAATCACTGTCAAAATATAATTTTACATTTGGTCAAAACAGAGATGTTTCTGTGGGACGATGAACCAGAGTTAGATACTCAGAGCTACATGTGATAAACGGACAGAGCAGCAGCGTCGCCGGTTAACATGCCGCAACATAAAATGCAAGAGAGGCTCTGATTGGCTGAGGGAACTGTTGGAGCGAGAGGATTGGCTGGGGGAGTCAGAGGTTGATGATGTCACACAGGCTCAGTCCACCTCACACTGTACCTCTGTAGTGCGGCTCCACGTGGTAACTGAAACGCCGGTCGATGCAGTAAACACCTGGAAGCAGAGAGGAAAGGTCCCGAAAGGTGAAAATAACACAAACAAACAAACAAACAAAACAAAACAAAACAAAACAAACAGAGAAAAAAAGTTCTGAAAGGTGAAAACATAAAAAAAATAAATAAATAAATAAAAAAGGTCCTTAAAGGTTTTCAAGATTTCTGCGTTTTCCGTTACGAGCACAGAAGATCATTTATGTCCCACGCCATCAACATTTTGATATCAACACATATGATATGAAGCAGCCTCCTTCATTCATGGTTCTGATGATGTCACTCGCAATTAACAACCCCGCCCCTTTTACATGAACGTGCTCGTGGCTGATTTTTTTTTCATTTTTTTTTCTTTTTTTAATTTTATATACTTTATTAATCCCCCTGAGGGGAAATTCAATTTTACAAGGTGCAGACACACCAAACCGACATCAAAGAACTAGCGGCGACGAAAGACAACTGTTGCGTCGTCTACGTCGCCTCACGTCGCCCTGTGTCAGTTGCATTTGAACACACTACACGGACTACATCCGACGGCCAAGTAGCACGTACGTTCTGCGCCTGCGTGAGAGAGAGCGGAGTGAGAGAGTGGTACATCCTGTCAGCCGAGGGGTTTCCTATCTGTGCAGCCGAGCACCGCAGCACCTCCACGGACTATTACATCCAGACGGTCCCGGTGTTTCCTCCGCAGGCTCCACTTCACTCAGCTGCCCGATAAACCCGCTGCTTCTTCCCACTTTAACCTGAATAACAAACCAGGGCTCGGTGCTCCGGTTGGATCCAAACGGAGAGCCGGGGCTAGCTCAGAGACTAGCGGAGGCTAACTGGCTGTGCTTCCCTCCGGTCATGCTGCGGCTAACGCTCCGCTAGCCGCTCCCAGCTAGCTCCAGTTTGTTATTCAGGTTAAAGTGTGAAGAAGCAGCGGGTCTGTGGGGCAGCTGAGTGAAGTGGAGCCTGAGGAGGAAGCACCGGTTAGCCCCGGTTTCACTACAGGCCGACGGTGCGGGACACACTGCAAAAACTAGGCCGACAGACGCTCAGTGACGGCCTGACTTTGGTCAACGGCCGACTGTCGGCTTGGTGTGTCAGGGCCTTTAGGAAAACCTAGAGCTGACTGAACTAGTTGATAACCGGTTATCAGACGGCCGATGTGACGGTTAGTCAGGCCAGATAATGACAAGATATCCTGAGTAAGTTGAACTGGCTTCGTGCTTCCTGTTTGGTGTTGAGAAGAGCGCAGACATTGGTTGTTGATGTTCACGTCATTGAACTTTAGTATTTGCCTGAGCCAAGACTAAAAACTTACAAGAATATTAAACATGTCTGATTTTATTGGAACGTTGAGACGAGAAAAAGACTGAAGACAGCTCAGACTGAGTTTAATGACCTCACACCAAAAGATGGAGATCACAGAGTTCACCAACTGACGTAAAACTCTCATGATTTTAAAACAACATCTGTTAGTTTAAAGTCACATTTAAGTCTGTTTGTTTTGTTCTGTTTAAGAAAAGTTTAAGTCGGTAGAACTCAGTGTTAATTTACTCAGTGTTAGTCCCTAATTGTCGTGACTGTGTGTGATGGGTTCTGCTGAAGGCTGCAGAGCTGAATCTGTGTTTAGTCATCTAGTGCCAGGAATTTTAAAACTGCAGCGTCAGAGTACAGTGTGTCCTTTAGTCCTCACATTATTCTGCAGAAATATTCCAGTTCATCATCCCATTCTTCCTAAACAGCGTCTGTAGGTGTGACTGTGTGACGCCGCAGAGCCAAAGCAAAAGAAACTCAGACTGACCGAGATCGCTGAGGTTACAGTACGCCCCCCACTCTGGAGCACTGTTCCTGTGGCGCTTCTTCGTCTTCATCTGGGAAACACACACAGGATGAAACACATTAAAACACACACTGTAACACTCACAGAAATGAGACGATGCTTCGTGTCCTGATGACGTGACACTTTAATTCTTTGTGGCAGGACATAAAGATTTCAGCCAAACGTGTAAACCAGAGTGACGTCAGACACTGAAACATTCTGTTCTTCTCCTGTAATTTAATCAGGACCTTTTGGGACTTTTTACAATATTGGCTGAATTACAAGGATCAAAATATTATGATTTTTATATTATGAAAATATAAAGTTTTCTGAAAACAGAATTTGGGATCAATATTTTATTATATTTTATTCACAATTTAAAAATAAATAAATAAATAACTAGCCCAATATTTCCTGCCTTTCTAAATGAAGTAATTCTAAACAAAAAATATGTAAAATGCTGTAAAATAGGAAAGGCCCTCTGTCGTTATGAATATCTGTGAACTTTAAATCCTGAATGAATCACTTTCATTTTGTGTTTTAGTTTTGTTTGTCGTTCATTATCATTTATTTCTGTCTGCTGTTTCACTGAGTTATTTTAATACTGTAATCTGTATTCATGATGCCATAAGACGCCTTTTCGATTGTAAATAACTAATTAAAGTTAGGATGAGAAGGCACGTATTAATATTTAAGATTTGTTAGGCCCCGCCCCCTTTGGTTCCTGTTTTATAAAGAATGGATCTTTGATTTCTGACTGACAGAGACGAAAGCTGCTCATTTTGTTAAAATGACAACCTGTTACCAGCTCACCCTTTTTAAGGGCAGTGGCCTTGTGGGTAACCTGTATGACAACCCTTCATTACATATCTGCTTGAACAGCTGTGAGGTTGTTGTACTGTTGGTTCTCAACATCTGCAGGCACACAGGTGCACACACATATGTGTCTATTAATGCTTTTTTTTTATGGGGCACATTATTCTTTCATACTGCAGTTTATCTGACTGTTTGTTTCCAGGGGTAGAAAAAATGTTTTCCTGTACTCTTGTATACATGATTTCTTAAATGTGAAAAATAATAAATAAAGTGGATTAAAAAAACTGCCAAAAATAAAGCAGCCGAAATCACATCTACCAGAGAAAGAGTCCTTGAACGTACCTTGGCGGAGCTCCTCTTGTCCGGCTTGGCGTAGTGGGCAGCGTAGGTGCACGGCCCCAGAGTGCGGTAGCTGGGGTTGGAGAAGCAGCGTCCTACAGAGCTGTTACTGGGAGAGGACTCTGGAGAGGAGAGCAGGCCTGTACACTGCAGCCCTGCTGTCAGCACACAGCATCAGCACACACACTGACATCATCTACACATCATCAATACACACACACACAACCTGACACCAGGAATCTACACACTGATGCTGCAGATTAAAACAAAGGAAGTCCAACTGGAACCAAGAGAAGACACTGAGAACATTCATCTCCTTTACCTGCTCTCTCCTGCGTGTGATCATAGAAGGTTAGAGCCGCACAGACACTAACAGTCATTATCTCACACAGTGCAAATTAATTTACAACAATTTTCAATAACTGATTGTTTATAAAGCTTCCAGCCTCTAAAATGTGAGATTTCTGTTTTCTATCATTGTAAATTGAATCTCTTTGGCCTGACAAAACAAACTGATGAAAAACTTTCTCACATTTTTTGACAATTTATGGATTAAATGATTAAATGAAAACAGTATCAGTTCCAGTCGTAGCTCAGGTCGTCTGTCCGTCCACTCAGCCTGATGTGAAAGAAAGAAAACCACCTGGAGGAAGAAGCTAACCACCAGAGCCTCGGTCGTCTCACCTGAGAGGGAGTAGTCTGTGGAGTTGATGTGCAGGGCGGGCGTGTAGGTGACGCTCGGCACGTGGTGGCCTTTCTCTCTCTGCCGGTAGCGGAACCAGACGACCAGGCCGAGCATGGCCATGATGAGCAGCAGCAGGAAGATGATGCCCAGGACGGCGCCAGCCGACTGGCGCTCTGATGCCAGCGCCGGGCTGATCTTGGTGTACGGGTTCAGCTCCTCCATCATCAGAGCCGCTGAGCAGAACAGGGACACACAACAGGTAAACACACAACACCTGATCTCCTGTCACCAACACACACTACGGCTCATTAAAGTCCTCACAGTTCACTCACAGCTGTGTTGTTGACTCTACATACTTTATTCTTGTATTTTACACCAGATCTGTCTTTGTATCTGTAACCCAGCAGACGTGTGTGTCCATCAGAAAACTCTTTGTTCCTTCATCCTACAGAAACACTTTGTCTTCTTTTTAATCTCTAACATAATGTATATCCTCCTGTCATCTTGTTTTCATGTTTCATCTCCATCAGACCCTCAGATCAGCCTCACACACACAACATTAGCTCTCACCCTGGTCACAGCGGATGCCTTTGAAGCCGATGCTGCAGTAACAGGTTCCCGTCACGTAGTCACAGGTGGCGTTGTTCATGCACTCACACAGCTGCTGGCAGCCGTAACCAAACGTCCCTGCAGGACACTCTGGACACAGAGGAGGAGCAGAGGTTTGATATGTCTTTAGATCTCACAGGTGGATGAGCAGAGATTATTATAGGTGTAATGTTTAAACTCAGAACTCTGATTATCAGTTTAAGTTCCATCGTCTCTTTGTGGCTTCAGCTCATCATCTTAAAAACATGAAACTATGGCCGAGTCCACACGGACATGGGTATTTCTGAAAACAGGGTTTTTTCCCTTGTTTTTAAAAAATCCTCTGTCCAAATGAGAATGCAAAAACCAAACCACTGTCCAGATGAAGCCAAACCAACAGTCAGCTATATCACCCTAAAGCCAGGCAAAGGGTAAGAAGAAGAAGACGACCAATCAGATCGCTGAAAAATAGATTTTTTTCCCCCTTTTTTTAGTTTTTATTTTTATTTAATATCATTTAATTTTTTATAACTATAATAATGATAATTATTTTCCTCTTCAGTTGATCTACTAAAGCCAGATTAATATGGACTGGTTGCTGCCACACGTTGGGTTTAGGGGTAATGATTGTGTGTTATCGTTTGGAAAAGATCATGTTTGGTGCCACTATCTCAGCAGGAAACACTGCGATGGATCGCTTAAAGACAACCTCATTAAAGGAAATGGCCACTTTAGAATGAAAATACAGTCGGTACTTACTGACCCTCATGCCGACAGGAAGTCCAGTGTAGTTTTTTAATCCACAAAACTCGTTCGAGGTATCGGAGGATAACAGCTAGCCGGATTTTGAAAATGTAATAAAACTGCATAAATAATGCATTTCAAAAACGTCAGAGCGGCTCATCCGTCATAATCCAAGTGCCCTGAAGCTGCGGCATGCAACACTGACTTGAAAAGACTTAATTTACTCCACTTTTATAGCATCATTTTTCACCGTGGTCAGTTAGCCTGCAGGAGCGCTGAGTTAACATGGGAACTCGTTCGGAGACATTCTTGTTCTTGAGTGACTCGATATGCAGGCTAACTGACCACGGTGAGAAATGATGCTATAAAAGTGGAGTAAATTACGTCTTTTCAAGTCAGTTTTGTACGCCGCAGCTTCAGGGCACTTGGATTACGACGGATGAGCCACTCTGACGTTTTTGAAATGCATTAGCAGAGTTTTATTACATTTTCAAAATGTGGGTTCCATGCGCTTCAAGTGTAGCTGTTATTCCGGCTAGCTGTTATCTTCCGACACCCCGAAGGAGTTTTGTGGATTAAAAAACTACACTGGACTTCTTGTCGGCATGAGGGTCAGTAAGTACTGTCTGTATTTTCATTCTAAAATGGCCATTTCCTTTAAGGGGTTAAAAAGATGTCAAAAACACAGTAATGACTCCTTAAATCACAACCAGTTCAGTTGTTTGTTGGCGTCTCTCTAAGGTGTCAAATCATCCACAGTCCCCTCCACAGTCAGCTCAGATACTACGTCACTTTAGAAACACTGATATGATTCTTATGAAACGTGCTGTCTGAAGCTGTTTCATTTCACTCAGTGACTTAATGGAGAAGGGGCGGGACTTAATAAGGTTATACTTCCTCTCACTCCTTTTCAGATGTGTAAATCAAAGTAACTTTACACTGACAACTGCTTTACATTATTTGTGAATGTAACTTTCTGTTGGTATCTTCAAGTCTTTTTTTTACATGTGTAAAATAAAAATCAAATATAAATATCAACGTGAAAATAAAACGTGTCCGGAGTTTGCAGAAACGTACAATGCCGACGTTTTCATCTGATGACTGGACTGAGCGCACAACGTACACATATGTGCAGAGATTTAAAGGAACAGTTACCTCAGTATAAACTGTGGTGTGAAATGAGTTGATGAATTTACATAATCTCATAATCTATGTTGTCATAACACATCCCTCCATCTTTACTATGCAGCAGCTGTTGTGCTTCGTTTTCATTTTCTTCATCATTTTTACAATATAACTAATGTTTATTCTATTAACATACGTTTTAATATGAAGTATAATCATTTTCATTATTGTTGAACTACGTGAGCAGAATAATAATAATATGAGAATATCATTATTTTGTGATGACACGAGGCTGTCTAAGACATCGATGAGATTACTACTCAGCCTTCGCTGGTTTACTTTCATCCTGAACACCTGACACTCTGTGTGTACGGACGTGGACGTGCACACACACTCACTGAGCTCACAGCTCTGTCCGATGAAGCCCGTCCTGCAGGAACACTGTCCGCTGATGTGGTCGCAGTCGGCGCCGTTCTGACAGCGACACACTTCAGCACACTGGGCGCCGTAGAAACCTGTGGGACAGCCTGAAGACAGACACACAACAGCATGTTTTCAATGTCTAACAGAGGACGAGGACACTTTCCAACATCAGCTGTTCCTCAGACCTGAGAGATGATCCACTCATCTGAAGCAGCTTTCCTGTGACTGGCTAATCTGTTCTGTCACAGTGGAACCAGCACGGATCATCTCTGCAGATTGAACCGGACCCAGTTTGCATCTCAGGCAGATTTAACCCTGGAGACACTCTGGAGCTGTTTGTGGTGACGCAGCAGCATCAGTGCAGCAGATGAGTTTCACTCAGGATGGAAACAAACCCAGAAATAATCTGAGCTGACGTGGAGGATGAAAACTTTTAAATTAAACCACAGCTGTTTCCTGTAAACATCCATTAGACAGAACGAGCTGCTGGATCAGTTCTGACCTTTTATACTTACAATGCGACAGTAACGCAACCGTCGCTCATAACAGACTCTTTGGTTTCATGTTCACATTTGAGTTTTAGATTATATGACTGAACTGATGATTAGTTTACAGCCTCTGTGATTACACGCTGAGTTTTAGTTCTCTGCTGCTCAAATAATCTCCTGGAGTTATTAATAAAGGCTGGTTCTCCCTTTTATTATTCTCTAACAGTATCTGAACGACCCCAGCTGACCCTGAAGTCAATGTGATGGCAGAAAGAGGCTGCACTCTGACATCAGACAAACGTTAAAGTCTGGGTGAAGCAAGGAAGTGTTTATATGTGTGATGAGTTCGTAACACCACAGAATAATGTGTTATTAATAATCAGCAGAATATAAAAGATTAAAAACAATCACCAAGTATGTGAAGTGCAGATGATCCAAAATGCAGCAGCACGTCTGCTCACCAAGACTAAACGCCAAGAGCACATTACTCCAGTTTTAAAGGCTCTTTATCGGCTTCCTGTTTAGTTTAGAATTCATTTTAAGATTTCTCTTCATGGACTGGCTCCTGACTGTTTATCTGATATCTGGTATATTTTTTATGTGTGTGTATTTTTATCTTTTTAACTTCATTTTATTGTCTCATATCTGTATTTTCTCATTTTATTAATTTAAAGCACTTTGAGTTTCACTTGCTGCATCAACTGTGCTGCACAAATAAAGTTATCATTATTATTATTAGGCTTCAAAATGGGTTGTAAGGGGCAGTACAGGACTCCAGTGTGTCATCCAGCAGGTTTTTAGGCCCGACCAACAATCCTGGACACAGGGACAGTTTAACAGTCTGACTCCATGATGCAACAACACAGTTCTCAGTCATTATTTTCAAACATGCCTGATGTGTTTAAAAAGAAATCACTGACTTTGCTTCACCCAGACTTTAAATTTTGCTTGGAATGAAAATCAGGCTGACTATATTTTAAATGTCTAACGACGTTCGAGTTTCATGTTGTGTGGACGTTGGGTTTTATTTTCCATACCTCACGACTAAATGTTGTTCTACATTGAGATGACGTCAGCATGAGATGTTTGGAAGACGTTGGATTTTGGTTATTTAACTTCAACTTAAAACCAACAAAACATCAACGCCATCTATTGTCAGTGTTCTACGTCAAACTGACGTCGGCATTGGACGCTGTCCTAACATTGTATAAGCGTCTAACGATGTTGGCCAGGTGAGGTGAGCTGAGGTGGCATCGAACTCCACTGGGGAAAAGGATGAGGTAGAAAGGGAAGGAGGGAAGGGAGGAGATTTGGGTGGAGGAGACAAGAAGGAGACACGAGGAGAGAAGAGCCGAGGCAACAGGTTGATTAACAAAATGAGACACCTGCGCTTTGGACATGTGACACACAGCTGCATCATCAACTGTGTGTCACACCTAGACTTTCGCCAAGGATACACCTGTGTATCCCCGCTCACAGCTCCTCCTCTCTCCTTCCTCCTCAAGAATTTAGGACTTTTAGGAAGTGAGTGATCCTTCGAGGGAGCACACTGAGATCCATTTCTGGGTCACAGTCAGGAGGACGGAGGAGAGAGGAGACAAGGAGGCACAAAACTATCCGACTAAAAACTTCCCTCAGTCATAAGCAGCTGCTGTAGTCAGAGCGACACCTGAACAAGGCGATGGAAGTCATCCCACGTTTCACCTCTTTATTTAAAGTGGTGTCTATTTATTTAGCTTCATAAGAAAAAGCCAAATGTCTCCAGGCGTGTAGTTTGTTTGATCTGCCACCAGATGGAGGTGCAGGTGTGAGATATTCAAAGCAGGAGACCGACCTCTGTGACTCCGCTGCAAGAAGTGAGAGCGCATCAGTAACGTGCTCTCACAGCAGCCAGAGAGTGTATCACTGCTCTGTGTGTGTGTGTGTGTGTGTGTGTGTGTGGGAGGCATACGCTGAGTACAGTAGAGTCCCGTCCATCCAGGGCTGCAGTTACACTCTCCGTCTGTGGCGCTGCACTGAGCTCCGTTGTGACAGTTACACGTGTGGATGCAGTCTGGACCCCACGAGCCCTGAGGACACGCTGCCAATAACACGCATCAAAGCACACACACACACACACACACACACACACAGTTAGATAAAGACTGAGGAAGATGAACAATACACACAGTCTCCTCTCTAACGCAGCAGCAGCAGCAGCAGCANCACACACACACACACAGTTAGATAAAGATTGAAGAAGATGAACAATACACACAGTCTCCTCTCTAACGCAGCAGCAGCAGCAGCTGTCAGCAGGCTGAGCAGGAGCTGAGGACGCTCTGTGCCTTCAGCTGGGTGAACTGGGTGGTAGCTCTGTTCAGTGTAAGATGGATAATTAATGTCAGAGCCGATGGAGTAATTGCCTCTGGGTTTTTTCGTTTTGTTTGTTTTCCTCAGCGGTGTCTGACTGGTTCACGGTCAACTCCAGCGGGTCGATAAGTGCTTAGGTGAGAAAGGCGGGGGGGGATAGAGAGTGAGAAAGAGGAAGAGGAGATGATTTGTGGCGCCTCACGTTTGGAGCAGTCCTCGCCAATCCATCCAGGGTAGCACTGACAGGAGCCGTCGATTGGGTTACAGGTGCCGTTGTTGGTGCACAAACACGCCTCAGCGCAGGCTTTACCGAACTTTCCACTGGGACACACTGTGACGACACACACACACACACACACACACACACACACACACACACACACACACACGTACTCTTAGTCTTCATGGCAACACCAGTGATGGAAGACATACCCAGATATTTTACCTCCTGCATTCAAAACTTTACTGAAAAGGCAACTTATAGCCTGGACTCCATTTCCCCATGTTTCTGTGTCTCAGTGACTGATGGGAACAATTTCTAAAACTGGTCCAGTATTGACAGAGAGCGCTGCAGCCGACAACCACGAAACAGGCTGTAATGTCACCACTCTGTTCACACTGTCAGTGTCCGTCCACTAACAGTGTTTGTTTTGTCACTGACAGGCTCAGATTGTTATTCTAAGTGTCTGACAGCATTATGAAAGGATCCCTACAGAGACAGAGCTTTGTGTTCAAGAGTAAGATGCTTTTTGTTTAACCAGAAACAGCCCTGAAATCGAACATGCCCCGAGTGGTTACACTGCAGCCGATTTAACTGCTGTCGGCTACAGCGCTCTTTCTCAGTAGTGAACCACTTTCAAAGCTGTTGTTCCCATCAGTCACTGAGACACAAAGATGTGGGAAAATAGGGTCCAGGTTGCAAATTACCCTTTAAGTAAAGTTTTAAATGCAGGAGGCTGTAGTGTAATCCCTGCAGGCACTTGAGCACCGTCAGTGTCCGTCCACTAAAAGTGTTCTTGTCACTGACAGGCTCAGATTGTTATTCTGAGTGTCTGACAGCATTATGAAAGGATCCCTACAGAGATAGAGCTTTGTGTTAAAGAGGAAGATCCTTTTTGTTTAACCAGAAACAGTCCTGAAATCACCGTCCTTTTTGTTTAACCAGAAACAGTCCTGAAATCACCGTCACCAAACCCACCAGACTCCATTTAAATACTCTTACTCCTTAACACAAAGCTCTGTCTCTGTAGGGATCCGTTCATAATGTTGTCAGACACTCAGAATAACAGTCTGAGCCTGTCAGTGACAAAATAAACACTGTTAGTGGACGGACACTGTAATACCGCAGGGGGACACACAGAGTCTAATTCTGTGGGAAACAGAGGAAATAAAAAACATATTGAAAACAAAGTGAACAAAATTTAAAGAACATATGATTTGAGGAAACTAAATGTCTCTTTTCAGACTCTGTCAACAGGAAGCTTTACTGACCTTCTCCTTCAGTGAAACATTCAGTACAAAAACTCATTTTAATCATTATTATCATCTTTAATTTGATGAGAACTGAGTTTTTTTCAAATTGCATTCTGATTAAAATTGCTTTGAAACATACCTACTTATATGAAACAGTGTGAACTGAATCATCACTGCTGATTGTTTCTAATGTGCTAAGTGTTTCTGCAGAAAACAGGACGAGCCGGAGAAAAAAAAAGAGACTGTTCAATGTTTCTCATCGTGAAGTTTGTTTCCAGTTAATCATTTTAGGGAAATGCGCCTCCTGTTGCTTTAGGATGTAATACTTCTATTTTTTTATATCTGGATCTTTAAATCTAGTTACACTGATAAAATATTGAGACACACACAGTGTAGCGTCTGACGAGCCTGATGATATATTAATGTGCTTTGGGGTTTTTTGATTATTGCCAATTAAAGTAAGAGGATGTAGTGCTACTACTGCGTGCTCTATATCAATGGAGAGTTTAGTGTGAACTGAAAGTTGTGAGTTTATTGAGTTAAAAGTTTCTTATAAAACAGTGTGAACTCTCTGAGCAGGACGAACGGAGGCAGAGCGACGATCATGTGACATTTCAAACAAAGCGTAAAAGTTAGAAATATCCAGAGCTGCTGTTTAACGTGACCTCATGACGCCAAACCTTTAAATGTTTAATGAGTGTTTGTGTTGCATCATTATGACACATTACAGGACGCAGTGTGTGCTCATCGTCCCCTTCATTAAACATGAACACATCATTACAGTTTCAAAAATGTAATGTGCTGCGTCTTCATGTTAATGTTTAGATAAGATAAATATACATAAACCATATTCATTATTTCACTGTTCGCCACTCATTTGCATTTTACTGCCACCTGTTACACAAAATGTATCGTCTTCATTAATAGTTTCTGCCTGTCTCTGCTTTTAATAACCATTAGCCGGCCGTGCAGATTGTTTCTCGAACAGAATAAAACCCAGAAGGATTCTTTACTCGGAATACGAGAGCAATAAAGATCATTATGAACGCCTTAATGAAGTCCCTGCACTTACGTAACAGTAACCAATGTATGACTAGTGTCTGTAAACTTTGGATCAAAGTGACGCACGGCACATGTGAGTGCATGAAGAAAACCACGTTTAGTAAAGATAATTAGCAGGAGAGGGACCGCAGCTCCCCGAGGACCTTCTCTTAACTCAGCACACAATTAGACTTTAGCCAACGCTCTCTGGTGATGTCACTCGGTCCGTCCAACACTTTGGTCCACAGTGAAAAGTATCTCAACAACTATCTGGAGGGACGATAATGAAATGTGGTGCAGAGGTTCCTGTTCCGCGCATGATGGATCCTACTGATGGTGACTCTTTATAGAAACTTTAAACAGGTCAAAAAACAGTTTGAGTGGATTACTGATCGGCCCCACTGAGCCCAGGGGCCCAAAGTGTCAGGGGGCCTTCATCTTTTAAGTGTCACTCAAATGAACATGTACACACCCGGAGCCTCGTTTATAACCACTGCGTACACACAAAACAAGGCCTGCAATGTGCGTACGCCACTTTCTAGGCTTAAGTGGGGATTATTAAAAAAAACAAAACAAACTTGACAAGGAAATGGTGTGTACATCTGAGGAAACACTGACCCAGGATATATGTTTTTAAAATGCAAAGAGTCGTACAGTGTCTGAAACAAAGAGGATGGTGTATGCAGAGACGATGCTCTTAAAAATGTACGTTAAAGGTCCAGTGTGTGAGACTGAGGGGGGATTTAGTGGCATCCTGTGGTGAGGACTGCACATTACAACCAGCTGAAACTTCTCCTGTCTCCCAGGTCAAATACCGACGACCTCTGGTTTGTAGTCAGACTGAACCACCAGCCCAAAGTGTCTGACGACCTGGGAATGAGACTCAACAGTAAACTCCTGTTTCTCCAGTGACACACTGCACCTTTGATACAGATAATTACAATGATTAAATATTCATAAAGAGGATACATGGAATAAGACAGAGCGTAGAAATATAATCAAATCAAAGAAACATACAACACAGAACATACATCAAATATTATTCACAGAGAAGATGAGTTTCTGTCTGTGAATCACTGAAGACTGATGAAAGCATGAAAGTATTCCTTGATGTGTTTGAGGGTGAATTTCATTTTGTGTTTCACTGCTGTGGCTCCCTTATGAGCAAGTTATTCAAAACATCAGTTAAAGAATCCTGATTTGTTTCTGTTCAAGACCAAAACCTCAGGAACAAAACCTGGAGCCCGACTGACAAGACTCTCATCTGTACACACTACACGTTACATTAAAGGGGAACTGCAGTATCTTCCAGTCAGGGGCCTCATTAATAAAACTCTGCAGAGAATCCACACTAAATGTTTGCTATGTACAAATAAGGAAATGTATGTATGCCAAAAAAAATTCTGAACATCTGGATCTTAAGTTATCAGAGAAAAAAGATGAGCACACATGAGCAGGTGCTGGGCAAGCAGCCCCTCTCAGACAGGCCGAACACCATTGAAGAAACACAGATTTGTAACGTCAGACTGCTTTAATCAGTGTTTTTATTGGTTTAAATCAGCTGGTCTGTTTGTTTTGGAGAGGAGGAGACCTCTGTTGGTAATTCAGCTCCCGCTAAAAACCTCCTGAACAATGAACATTGAAGGAATTCTAACCGGGAGAACTCTGAGCTGGTTGCACTCTACAATCATCACCACTAGATGCCACTAAATCCTCCTAAATCTGACACACTGGACCTTTAATGCACAGTTTTAATATTCTATCCTCTTTATTTGAAACACTCCACAGCTCATTTTAAAACTAATATATTTTACACATTTCTTGTACTTTTCATATTTTTTTTATATGTTTGTCTATTTCATAATAACGATTTTCTTTTATTGTTTTTATTAGAGCGGTCAAAATAACACGTTCATTTAGATTAATTAATCACAGAGAAAATAACACATTAAAAAATGAATGCTGAGTAATCATGTTCAGTGATACCCTTTGAAACGGTGCATCATTGAAGGCCACAGTGTCCAGTGTCGATAGGAGCAGTGTTCTCTGCAGGTTCTGCAGGAAGGTGTTTTCGTACCATCGGAGAACTTCAGTCTGAAATTTCACCTCAACACAAAGACTTTAGCAGCAAACCCAGAGGTCAGAGCTAGCACAGCCTCACCTCAACACAAAGACTTTAGCAGCAAACCCAGAGGTCAGAGCTAGCACAGCCTCTGATGCTAACGCTAGCAGCCAGCCTCGTCACGCTACACTGGACCAGGTGTTCAGACTGAGTCAGTCTACCTGTGACCGACTCACTAACTCCCTCACAGAATGGACTGCAGACCAGTTTGGGTGGTCGAGGACAGGGGGACAACTGTGTCCAACGTCCAGCAGCTTCACAATGACACATCTGACAACACTGAATTGAACTGGAATTTTTTAAATACTTACACAGCAAAAATGATGTATGTGATTAATTTAGATGAATTAGCTATATATTTTTTTTAATTGTTTGACAGCCCTAGTTTTTGCACCAGGATACCGAGGCGCAGTGAAACCGTCTTGACACCAAAGCAGATGTTTGTATGTTTGCTTCTAAATGAAGATATCTTTGTTTTGTAGAGGTGTTACAGATAATGCACGGTGGCTAACACAGAGCACTCTGCAGCTCTCCTAAGAGCACATTTCTGTTCTGTGAGTTTCACATCTTGGACAGTTTCCACTTGAAAAAGATGTGATTTCTTCATTAAAGCGGTGAAAAGCCATTTTGTCTCAGTTAAATCTCACACACACACACACACACACACACACAGTTAGCTGTTTTCTTTAGAGATGCAGCAGAGCCTTTGAGAGTTTACCAGTCAATAACATCATTAGGGTATCACACGTCGGGAGGATGGGGATAGAGCGGGACTAAAAGCCCCGGCGCCGGTCGTCTGATTTATCAAGACTCGCTGGGTTATCTATGGACCTGCTCAAAGATGCAGCGGCCAGCGGAATGGCTAATGTAGGACAGGGCATAACTAAGGCCGTCTTCATGTTTAATGATGATGAATATTTCACAGCACACTCCTCCACTGTCTCTATTTAAAATTCAACTTGGCAATGGACCTTGGACCAGCTGCCTTCATAGGAGAATTAACACCTGTTTAACCTGCAGAGGAGTTAAACCATACTGAAGTAATGATGTACAGGAGGAACCCACAAAAAGATGATTCAGATAAAATGAAGAGGTTGGAGAAGTTGTTAGAAGGACACACAGAACGAGCTCAAGGTTTAGATTTCTCTCTCTTTCATTACCTACAGTTCTAATGAAATGTAGACATTCAAGGGCTGCGCTTTATGCACCTCAATTCTCACCTAAAGTCAATTAGAGATGTCAGGGTTTCACAAAAAAAGGTTGTGTGAATGGAGATGTCAAAAGGCCGAGTGCAGCGGGTGAATCAATGTCTTCTGTCCTGTTTCTAAATAAACGGAGCAGCTGAAGGTTGCGAGCGGCTCGGAGACGTGTGAGAAGGTGATTACAAAACAGCATCAAATGAGATGTAGAAGACGAATCATGCACCAACTCTCTGAGAGTTTGTCCAACTGATCGACTCAAAAACAAAATGACGTTGGTGTCTGTGTGGAGCAGGTCTGCTGCATGTCACACTGACGGGTCTAAAAATATGTTGGTCACAATCTGTGTCACACGGAGAGAGACATTTTGAGATGTTTCAGGCAGGCTGTGTTTAGTGGCCGCAGCTCTAAAGTGGCAGTCGGTGGACGTGTCTCAGAGTGTGATATAGGACCTCAGCTCTGGACAGAGATATCACCACATTTTATAAACCACACCGTGTGTATAGAAGCCTTTAGACGACCAAGCCCAAATTATACTTTCTGTGTTCACACAGAGGGTTTGTGTGATGTAATGTAAAATTAGTTTTTTTTACGAGGGGGCTTTTTAAAACCCTGTGGAGTTGCATTTTTTGGGCTTGAGATCAAAAATTAATTTTAAATGCTACATTACAAACTGATTGAGGGAATCTGACGTGGGCATCTAATGGTGTGTTCGATTGGCACTAGGAAGTTGGAATTTCTGAGTTCCCCGTTGGAAATTTCAACCGGAATGCCCCCTGAAGTCAGATATCCAACTCGGAAAATTGGAGGAACCTCACCAACCCCGACCTAAAAATCTAAGGTTTTACTTAAGTATTACAGCTGCAGTGATTTACTGTTTATAGCACTTTTCATCTCATTAAATCAGTTGTACGCACAGTTCAACATGTACCTGTTGACATGTTGCTAGACAACCATTCACACTCACATTCACACATGGGACTGTCTTTGGACTGTGGGAGGAAGCTGAAGCACCTGGAGGAAACCCACGCTGAAACGGGGACAACATGCAAACTCCCCACAGAAGGGCTCCCACACCCTGGGGTTCAAACTAGGAACCTTCTTGCAAATTATTAGTAATGCTAAAATTTATGCTATTCAGTTTATTGTTGCACACAGACTCTAGATAGAGACGGTAGCCATGTTTCCATCAGCCTGTTTAGATGCGCATCTAGAAGTATCGCATCGGAAAATTATGATGGAAACGCCAAATTTCAAATTAAAACCTCCTGATTCGCACAAACTAAAATACGCTCGCTTTAGCCGGGTTTTGGTTGATTCGAAAAAATGTTGATTCGCAAAACGGGGGATGGAAACAGTTATGTTCGAATTAAGTCTGACATAGCGCACCTCTCTCCATGGTGATATCCACACTCCGGGTCGGGAAGGCGGTAATGCATTTACAAGCTGGTTGCCAACCGCCAGAAAACGTAGAAGAAGAATGCGAGACTTGTTTTGTTTTCGCTTCTGCGGAAAACTCGTGCGAGTGCGTAGTTTTCACCAAAGTCCGTACATTTAATGGAAACACACAGGATTCATATTTCTTTTAA
>NC_065506.1:49228243-49270103 GCF_006386435.1 Epinephelus moara | reverse complement strand
GTTTTAACAGGTCTGACGCTACTATGCGCCCCGGCTGTATCTAGGCTAACGGCTAACATGCTAACTATTATTTCTATGTCACTAGTCACTTGAAACAAATTTAGGACGATAGGAGACAGGTTGAAATAAACCGAAATTTCCCTTTAAGGTTTGGGTGAAGGTATTGGGAAGGCTACATCTGGTTACTTATGCTAATGCTTACTTATGGTGTGTCTCAAATCACATACTTCCGTTAGTATACTTCCATGTAGTATACTGTGTGCACTATGTGCTTATTGGCGTAGTGTGCAAATTTCAACAGGGTAGTGTTGTCTCAAACCAAACACGACCGTTGTGCACTCACTGGAAATGATGACCGCAAATTAGCTAGTTAGCAAACTAGCATAGCATTCACGTTATCGTTTGTGGTACCAAATCATTACAGACTGCTAAATGAACCCAACAAACATACTGCTGGCTTATACCTGACAACAGTATAGTGGTGCTTACTTAGTGCAAAAAACATATGTATTTGTACAATGCAGCAACGTTCACGGTCGCACAGTCCTTGGCCGCTATCTCCAGTTTGAAAAGTGGCCCCTCCCCTTCCACTACGTAGCCAAAATGGCAACCATTGAGGGCGAGAAGTGTCCATAGTTCCACACTCAACTTCTTGACCATTTTGAGTACACCATCCAGGTACTCATAGTGCACTGCATTTTCCATACTTCTCAGTGTGAACGCACTTATGCACTCAAAATATTAATTGTAAGTACAGAAGTACGAGATTTGAGACACAGCATTAGTGATAAGCTAGCTAGGGTTAGGGATGCAGCGATATACCGGTTTTAATGTATACCTTGATATAATCATACCGTGTACATTTGCTTATCTACAATACTGAAAAAGAAAAAGCAACTGGACAGAGAGTCTCCCCTTAATTTTAGTTAATTTCAAATGGGAGACTTTTTACACAAACTTCCATTAACAAAATGGTTACAAGTTTTTAATTATAGTAATAAAACTTTTGTTCAACCAAAAATTACCCTTCTGTTTTCATTCCTTTAAGGATCATTGTGACTCAGTAATATAAATTCTGCAATACCACGATACCAGGAAACCGCAATATTTTCTGCAACAGTTACTGTACCGTGAAAATCTCATACTGTTACAACTCTAGTTAAGGTTAGGGTGAAGGTAGCTACATCTTGTAACTTATGCCAATGCTAAGTTAGCAATTAGCTAGCTACGAAGTTCTACGTTAAAAGAGAGGTGATTCAGATAGTTGTCCCGGTGGTGGGTTTGTCTTGTACTAGTGGTGGGCGTGGTTTGTTGGGGTGTATCGTGTATGCTACAAAAATATGATGCGCTAGGTACCCTCCTACATCAGTTTTAGATGCTCAGGGACGGCATGTCAATTTACGCTCGTTACATCCATTGTGTCTTTTCAAAATACTCTTTCATACAGTTTCTGCTGGTTACGTGTGTACGACTTCAAGATCAACTTTGATTTTCAATCATAGTTTTTGATAAGTTTTAGTGTGAGTCCTTCCTCCACTGCACTGCAGCTACGGTAGTGACAGAACAGTAAAATATGTGAGTGTGTGAAATGTTTCTGTACTTCGTCTGCAGTTGGTGCCGCGGTATCCTGGAGCGCACACACAGGTGCCGTCCTCTGGGGAGCAGGAGCCTCCGTTCTCACAGGTGCAGCTGTAGGAGCAGTTTGGTCCCCAGCGTCCCTCCTCACACACACTGTCACAGTGGACACCTGCAGGGAACGAACACACACACACACACACACACACACACACACACACACACACACACACACACACACACACACACACCACACAGTGTTAGTCTATGGTAAGGCAGCAGGCTTTGTTCTCAGATACCCAGATTTTAAGTGCAGTCAAACTGACTTCCCTCTCAAAGTTTCAGATGTGTCACTTGAACTCGAAATGGAAAAAGAGAGAATGATGCAAAGACGAGCAGGATGAGGGAACATTAGCAGAGAGATTTTAAAGCACCTACTCAGACATTGAGTCAGCAGAGAGGATGGATGTGACAGATCAGAGACACAAAGAGACATTTCCTCTGTACTTGTCTCCCTGTTAAAACGTGCAGTCGCTGATATTCAGTATTTTTCTTATTGTCAACAAACCCCATGAAAAAACACAGTTGTGAATTTATCTGCTAACAAAAACGGTGTGTGTGTGTGTGTGTGTGTGTATCCACAGCAGAGTCCTGTAAGGGTCTGATTTTCAAGAACTGATCAATAAATAAATATTTACTGCAGCATATCTCCACAGGTAATGTGCCTGTTAGAAATACACCTGATGGAAGCAGCTTTTCTATTCCAGGTGGAAGAGAGGACAGAGGGTTCATCCCAATATCCCTCCTCCATCTTTGATCACCTGACCCACAAATCGCTCAAGACCTGCCATCTTGAAATACGTCCCAATTCCTTAAATGCACTTGGAGGAGTCGAGAATCGAGGAGGGATGTCTGAGGAGTAATAAGCAAGGATACACAAGAGCAGCCTTCATGGAGTCTCTTACTGATCCACATGCCTTCTTATTGGGGATGGCAGCAGCTCAAGGACTTAGCTTGGGAACCAGATGGTCGCTGGTTCAAGTCCGGTATGGACCAAGTATGGAGCATGGACTGGTAACTGGAGAGGAGCCAGTTCACCTCCTGGGCACCACTGAGCCACCCTTGAGCAAGGAAGTGAACCCACAACTGCTCAGGGCACCTGTCCAAGGCAGCTGCTCTAAGGCAGTAAACACAATTGTATTTCCCCTCAGGAATTAAAAAAGTATATCTTCTTCTTCTTCTATTGAATATCAGTTATTGATTGGAGGCTGCAGCTGATCGGACTGATCGGACACATCACATCAGTGGAGTTTTATTCCAGAGTGAAGACAGATCAGAGATTAAACTGAGAGGCGTCACTCTGAAGTTTTATACTTTGTTTTCTGAGTCGCCATCAAGTTAAAAATCTGAATAACAAAAGGACCAAAAACAACTTTCTTTATTTATTGTAAAGATTTTTCTTCTACGATCATTTCACATTTCCCTCATCACTTTTTATCATGGATACAATTAAAGTCAGAGAGTCTGTCTGTCAGCAGAAACACATTTACGTCAGTGACCGTCGTTTCCACTCAGTCACATGAGGCTGATCAGTCCTGAGTGTCGGGTTGATGAGTCACAGACTTTTAATCTTGCCTGAAACATTGAGCCTCAGAAATAATTCCCAGTGTTGAAAAGACACAATGATCATATTCTGAGTTATTAAACAATTAATTTACAATCAGGATATCAATGAAGACAGATGCAAATAATCAGTTAATCATATCAACGCATTCTGTGATTATGTTTATTACATAATGCATGGGCAATACAAACTCCTCATCAAAAGTCTCTACAGCTGTTTATACAGCCGACTGACAGCTGATCCAGGTGTCTCACTTCTTTACAAGATATATCTCCTCGTTTCCTCATGTCCTCTTCCCTCACATCTCTCCCTGTGTCTTACGGGGGCGGAGCTAAGATGCAAGGAAGAGATGCAAGTGGAAGAAAAGGTGTATGTGAGCTCAGGTATTGGGATGAACCCAGAGATGACATCAGCGGTCAGAGGATTAACCCATTGAAACCTGGAGCGATATCACTTCTCTTGTGCTGCTTTCAGAAGCCTTTCACAAGTATTTAAACCTTTGAACTCTGAGCACACTGGTGCCATTTATTTAGAAAATTATTTTTTAAAAAGCTAGGGAATAAAAACAATATTTATAATTAGCATTATTATATATTTGAAATTATGTTACAGAATAGTCATTTCCTTGTTCGTTTGTTTGTTTCTAACTTCTTTTTTTTTAAACAAGTTTTCTTGTTTTTAATTTTCTTTCTTTTTTGTGTTACTAATTTCTTGCTAATTTTTTTGTAATTTCTTCTTTCAGTGCTCATCACCTTTCCCTGTTTTTGAAAGAAACCAATCCAAGTTGCTCAGGCTTCAAAAGGTTAAAGCATAAAAACATATATTAAATTATTATTATTCTCATTTTATCTGAATATATTTATCATCCAACACCTGCGGTCCGACCTGCATGGACTTTTTCTTTCACCCAAATCGATTTTGGAAATAAAATTAAGACAAAACACCACCTGTAAATCACCTTCAGGTGCCCACAGGTTCCAGCCCTGATGCTGGACTCTGATCTACAGCCTGAGAATAACGTCATCGTTGTCCTTTAAACGGCTTTAAGAAAGATCTGAAGACACTGACAGGAAGGAAAAGATGTCACATACTGCAGGACCAAAACAAATGATTATTTTCATTATCACTTAAATTATGAGCGATCTTTAAACAAACTGTTCAGTTAAATGTCAGAAAATAAGGATAAACGCTGTGTGGTGAAGCATCTGTTGTCTCTGATTGCTTATTGTCAGATTTTTTGTCTGGAGATGCTGGGGAAAAAAAGAAACTAACATGAGCCATTTTAATCTGATAAATCAGTAAAATAATTCATAGATGAATAAAATTATTCAGACGGATGGTCACACTGTTGAGATGGCAGCTACAAAAGATAAATAAAACGAAAGAGTCTCGTGGGTTCTTTTTCTTATTTTTCTTAGTACACATTTTACAGTTGATACACACGAAACATAATATAATCATAATAATAATATTGTTGCTCTATATATATTCATGCCTGACTGAATACACACTGATCAGTCACAACATTAAAACCACTGACAGCTAAAGTCAATAACATCAGTCATTTGGTTACAATACAATGTTCTGCTGAGAAACTTTGGGTCCACTTGATGCGCTCCACCAGGCCAAACTCTGTTGCAGACCAAGCACCCTCCTCCTTATGGCAACACCATGTCACACCATACAAACTGCTCAGGAACGACGCGAGGAACGTGACTCAGAGCTCAAGGTGTTGATCTGGCCTCTTAACTCCTCAGATCCAAATCTGATCGAGCATCTGTGGGATGTGTTGGTATCACAGCTCACAACCCACGGGACTCAAAGGATCCGTCGCCAACACCAGACACCACAGTATCAAATCAAATCAAGTTTATTTATAAAGCACAACAACAACCGCAGTCAACCAAAGTGCTGAACAAATTAAAAGATTCACACACAAATATATAGTAATATAAAATGTACACAAATATAAAACAGAATAACACTCATAAGAGGAGTTGCTGTAGAAGCTAGCCTTTTACTCAGCCACTGAGATGTTGAACCCCAGAGTTTGATTTACTGTACGCTGTATTCTGTATTGAATCCACAAGTTGTTCTCGGTTGCAGCAAAAACAATTTATTTTGTCCATACAAGTGTGAACTATGATTCATTTAGTTTCAAAAGAGACCAAACACTTGGCATACTGCGTGACAAAAAATTTAGCGCAGTAGTGGTCATAAACCCTTTGCCCCTCCGTGTCAAACACCTGACAACAACAGTGATGCTCCTACCTTCACACCTGAGCATGAGTTCATCACAGCGACACCCCGTGTTCGAAACAATGAACTACAAATTAAACCCTGGATTATCTCACAAACATATTTGGCTCCAACAGTTACATATGTAAAAAAGATGATAAATTACTAACATATTAAAACCACTATGAACAACCAAAGGCCATTGAAAACATGTACGTTTTAAGATTTATCTTAAAAGTGTCAGTGGAGGGGAGGGTTGACTGAGTGGAAGGTTATTCCAGACATTTACATACCAGGGAAGCATTGCTGAGAAAGACAGAGGCAGTGACAAAGACATCCAAACAAGAGTAGGAAAAGCAAGATCATCCTTTCTTATATTAAGACCAATGTGGAACTCAAAGTACATCTCCACAATAACCAAACTCCACATTTTCAATTCAAACGTCAAGTCCGTCTTGTTTTATGGGGCAGAAACATGGAGAACCATAAAAGCCACCACCAACAAACTGCAAGCCTTTCTAAACAGATGCTTAAGACACATCCTGGGAATATACTGGCAAAATACAAGAACAAATGAAGAGCTCTGGCAAACCACACAACAAGAACCACTTGAAGCACAAGTCAAGCGCAGGAAATGGGGCTGGATTGGGCACACCTTGAGGAAACCTCCTTCAGGCACGACCAGAAAGTCCTTATCTTGGAATCCACAGGGGAAAATAAAGCCAGGAAGACCAAAGAACACCTGGAGAAGGTCTGTCGAGGCAGAACTCAAGGAATCAAGAACATCCTGGAAGGAAGCAGAGAAGATCGCCCAACATCGAACCAAAGGGTTAAAGTCGTTTGCAGCGACTGCAAAGGCACAATCTCCCCCCTCACCCACCAGCCTCGACCATGAGACAGTTAAAAGACACTGCTCTGAGGATCTAAGAGGTCGGGAGCTGGAGTAAGGTGAGACTATATGCTGGGGTGTCTGCCCATGTGTGGCTTTAAAAACAAATAAAAGGACCTTAAAATCAATCCTGTATTTGACAGGTAACCCCCTCCAGACAACTTGTGGACTGTAAAAGCAGGATGTTTAAATATTAATTTGTTGAGCCAGTTATTAAAAGAGGACATAAAGAGGTGGAATATAATTTCAATAAAATATTTTGAGTGATGAATTGAGTCAGTAAAAATTAATATCTTGCCTCGGGTGTTAAACTTGTTTCAGACTCTTCCAGCTGAAATAACCGATAAACAATTCAACGAATGGGATAAATTAATATTAAGGTACATTTGGTGAGGGGAAAAAAAACAAGGATACAATTTCAAAGGCTTCAGTTGGTGAAGAACAATAAAGGACCTGCACTCTCCTGTCTGAAGGACTGTTATCTATCAGCCCAATGAAGATGTTGTTTTGTTGGAGTGATTGTGATCACCAGATGAGACGGAGAGAAACTGAAGAGAACACATGCTGTTCCAATTCAGACACATTAGGGGATAAAAGACTAATTAAAAATGTAATATAAACAGGTAATGAATGGATTCATTTGTCCCTGAAAACATGGTTTAATGTCATTAATAAAAGTGGTTTGTTTGACGAAATTAAGACTCTGAATTGGTGACCGACATTTCACCCCCAAACAAACTGCACGCGAGCTGAAAGGGAATCAGGGCCTCTCCTCATAGCAGACCTTTTTCGACATCGAAAAGACGACACGGGTTAAATAATAGTGACTTATTTAGATTTCTTCAGGTACGTCACCAAATAATCAGCTCTATGTCACAGAGTCACAAGGCCTTTGACAATAACTAGAGCTGTCAGAATAACGTGCTAATTTAATAACTTGATAATAACTTGAATACTTGAAAATTAACACTGATTAATCTTGTTCCGTGGTGCCCTTTGACCCGGTGCGTCATTAAAGGCCACAGTGTTTTTGTCACATGATGGAGGCAGATGAGACAACACTGTTCGGCCCCGTGAATGGAACATTTACATTTAAACAACATCCATGGGCGTAGTGGACGTGGGGTACACGTGGGACATGTCCCCCGCACTTCCTGTGTCTGTGCCAGTTTCTTCCAAACAAACCGTGTAAGTTGAGTAATGCCGTTGCATGTAGATAATGTTAGCTTAATAGTGACTAATTAATAGATGCCAATATATCAAGTTAAGCTAGTTAACAAGAACACTAATGTTATTGTTACCTATGTTAAATACCTTGCTAGCTAGTTTCATGCTAAGAATAAACCCACTCCTCCTTAATTTCCACAGCTATGTCACCACTACTATTCTTAATTCTATTCATGAATTTTGCTTTGCACATTTATTATCTATATTATTGCAATACATAGAAGAGGGACAGGGAGAAACCAGGCAGGTATTTGGCACTTAGTTATCTGGCTACTTACCCTGTAGATGCTCAAGGGTCATTCTGTGTCAACTCAACCAGAGTTTGGCAGCTAAAACTTTAGAATTTGATAATATGTAATTTTAAAGCACTAAAGTCGGTCCCCTGGTGCTGTACTGTGGCTGTTTGTGGTTATGTGGTTCTTTAGCTGCTAAGGAGAGGTGCAATTGAATGTGAGAGGATGATAAATCACTCAATAGACCTCTGAAGAATTTGTCCCCCTCACTTCTGAAATGATGGCTACGCCCCTGTTCGTACCATGGTGAACTTCAGTCTGAAATATCACCTCAACACAAAGCATTTAGCAGCGATCCAGGAGGTCAGAGCTAGCACAGTCTCTGATGCTAACGCTAGCAGCCAGCCTCGTCACGCCACACTGGACCAGGTGTTCAGACTGAGTCAGTCTACCTGTGACCCACTGACTAACTCCCTCACAGAATGGACTGCAGACCAGTTTGGGTGGTCGAGGACAGGGGGACAACTGTGTCCAACATCCAGCAGCTTTACTACGACACATCTGACAACATTCATTGGAACTGAAATGTTTTAAATACTTTAACAGCAAAAACTGATGTATGAGTGACTCTACGACTTTCAGACAGATATTTGGGAAAATACAGGTCACAGGAAACTGAAGACCACCAGGTAAATAAAGAAGCGATTGAGCCTCAGCTGCACCCACCAGTGATTAATCTGACATTCATAAAGAGGCACACATCGAGTAGTGTAACGAATTACTGCTGGCAGGGAATAATAAGAAAAATAACTTAATTACTTTTGAAAAGAATAACGAGTAATATATTACATTTTTAGAGTAATGACCCAACACTGGTCTGGTGAACTCAAAACTTTTGTGTTACTGTTTTGTACTAAACTAAAAGTTTTGAGTGAAGCTGTTTCTGAAAAGTTGAAGTTGAGTGACTGAATTGAGGTTTACAGAGTTTTACACACCTCAACTGTCGGGCTGTACAAGCCAATTAATCAATGACATTAACTTTAAAACACAGCTGATCCAGAATCAGCTTTATCAGTTTCCTCCTCTGTGAACCTGATGTGTTCTCTAAACTGTGTAAACTGTGTCTGAACACGTTCGTATAAATGAAGTTGGTACGAACAAACATTTAAGGAAAAAAACTAAATTCACAAAAATTCTGCCCGAGACTTTTTGCCCTTTAATCATCCGCTGAAGTGTCTCCTTCTTTCATCAGTCTTGCATGTGTGTGTGTGTGTGTGTGTGTGTGTGTGTGTGTCCTGAGAGGCAGCAGNGCAGATACAGTATGTCTCTCTCCTCCTCCTCCTCCTCCTCCTCCTCCTCATCTTCCTCCTCCTCCTCCTCCTCCTCCTCCTCTTCCTCCTCCTCCTCTCTGCGGCTCATTAGAGACTTCCTTTGACACAGAATATGAGAGAATATGAGAGTGGGGCACAGGCGGCCATTATAACTCAATTAATAAACTACCTCTGGGTGAAAATCAGAAGCTCGTTCGTTGACATGTGAAGTTAAACAAGAGGAGGAGGAGGATGACGAGGAGGCGTGGATGGACATGAAGAATGACAAATATAAATTCATGTAGCAGTACAGTAAAAGTTTAGGCAGCGCAGTGTAAAGCTAACACCTAGTGGTCGTCTGCTGAGTGGCAGCAGCACTGAGAGAAAATGAACAAATCTGACTTCACGCTAAGATGAGTGTTTCTGACCGAACTCACTTCATGTGACTCTCAAACACTGAACGGCTTTAAGAAAAGATCCCAGACAACTGAAAACACTTTAAAGTTACTGTAGATTTTACACGTCATGAACACGTGTGTGTGTTTGTGTGTGTGTGTGTGTGTGTGTGTGTGTGTGTGTGTGTGTGTGAGTGAGTGTGTGCTGGGACATGATTCAGTTTTACTCTGAGACACATTAAGTTTGTAAAACCTAAGTTCTCCTGGTTGTGACAGTGGAGCTGATGGACACTATCGTCCCACAGAGGCAGCAGTGTTAAACTGAAGTGACTGAGGAGAACATATGATATTATCCAAAACATTTTTCTTTCTCTTTGTTCCTTTTTCAGTTGTGTCATTAGAGGCTCCTTATGACGAGTACGAGTATGAGATAACTCTGTTAATATTATACAGTAGTAATCAGATTAGAAGAGAGTAGATATATTTGACAGTATTAGTTCACAGCTGTGGTCCATAAACGTATTAACCCACTGACATGCACTGACACTGCCAAACTGAGGCTGACGATGTACGATGCAATAGCTTCACATACTGAGTGCACAAGGATGGTGCACAGGTTATTACTTCTCCAACTGTGAAGCTCAACATAGGTTAATTAACAACATTAATAAAACTGTTATTATCATTAATAAAATTAGTCACATGCCGCAAAAATATCAAAAAATGTTGATAAAGTGTCTGAAAAATGTTATTAAAATGTCCAAAATATATCAATAAAATGTCAGAAAAAATAGTTATAAAATGTAAAAAAAAAAAAAAAAAAAAAAATTTGTAAAATGTTCACTAAATATTAATAAAATGTCAAAAAAGATGTTGAAAAAATGTCCGAAAAATATTAATAAAATATTCAAAAAATGTTGGAAAAATGTTGATAAATTATCCGAAAACTACTATCAAAATGTAAAAAAAAAAAAAAAAGTAATAAAATGTCTGAAAACATGTCGGAAAAATATTATTAAAATGTCTTAAAAAATAGTAATAACACGTCAAAAAAAAAACCTCGATAAAATGTCCATGAAATACTAATAAAATGACCAAAGAGATGTTAATAAAATGTCAGAAAAAAATCATTAAAATGTCAGAAAAATAGTAATAAAATGTCTGAAAAAAAAAGTTGATAAAATGTCTATAAAATATTAATAAATTATCCGAAAAAAAAAAAAAAGTCTGAAAATAACCTAGAGTTTTGTGGGCACTAAATACTGCGGTGTGTGTGTGTGTGTGTGTGTGTGTGTGTGTGTGTGCTAGCTGCTAGGTGTCTCACCTGGCAGCTGTAACTCCGCCTCTGTTTCCTTCCATGCTTCGTTCTTATTTTATTTATTGAACTTATTTAACAGGGACAGTGCACAGCTACTCAGCCGCACCAGAGGTAGCTATAAGTTCATGTTCATCTGTCGTCCCTGGGCAGGAAACAGAGAATAACTTCTCTGCTTGCTTCTTTACACGATCATGGTCAGAGCTGGAGGACACATCACAAGGCTTCACAAGGTTTTCCTCTTTGCTGGAATCCCACACATTTCTTTTAGCACTTCAGCTTTGCCTCCATGGCGAGCTGCTATCTGCTACTGGGTTTAATGTTTCCTGTCTTACATATCTCATCTTAACTTGTTCCTCATGTTTATTTCTTTCCTTGGTTCTGGCTCTGATTATTTCTGCCTCTCTTTGGACAGGTATCCTCCCATGCTGCATCATCGCCTCTGCAAAGAACACACTCCTCTTCTTTCACACAGCTTCCTTCTCATTCATTCTCTCCACATTTACCATGTCTCAGAGTCCCTCCTACACACAAACAAACTTTGACCAAACTTCCAACAGCTCTTACACTGATGTGTTTTGGGGACAAACTGCCTGACAGGATACGATACATGATCCAAACACACTGTATCTGGTAAGTACTCCAAATCAAAGTGAAGCATGACGGACTTAGTCTCAAACTTTTCCTGAGTCTCCCTGTCAAATTCCTTCATCCTGAAAGTGTCTGTTGCACCTTTACATTCTGTAACTCTCCCATCCTCCACTCTGTGAGAGGCTCCGTCAACAGCACCTCTGATTAGGGCTTTCTTGTTCAGGTGGAAACATGACACTGGATACACATCCATCCACCACCCAAAAGCTTTAACATTCAGTGCCGTTACCATCTGTTTCTTTGGCACAAACTCCACTTCTATACAGTGCTGTGTTTGGTCTAAACGCCTGACAGCACAGTCTGAGGGCTCTGTGTGTGTCTCTGCCTCGGTGGCGTATTAGATCATTTTTGAAGGGGACGCTCCAACAGAGAGACAGCTCAGTGAGGTCAACGAGACAGAGTCAGTTCATTATGTTTCCTTGTCTCTCTGCTTATAGAGATACATTTGAGTAAAAAGCAATTACAGTGCAAATTGTTTGTTTTTTTTACCCACTGGGAACAAAATGCATCACAGGAGACGTCTTCAGCAGAATGTGAGGCTGCATTAGAGGAGCTGATACACACAGTATTTTATTTCAGCTGCATGAGAACACTTGTGTTATCTCACAGGACTAATTATCATTCACTTATCAGCTCAAGTGTAATCACATCGACCTGCAGAAACACTTTATGTTTCTCTTCAGACCAGATTCATTCAGTCACGTTTAACTTCTAAACTTTGATCCAAATATTCATCGATATATCAAAGTCCTTCCCAATGCCAATTTATTACTGGTCCCTCTGGCAGTGAATTAAAACGCCCCTCTCCACATTCATCAGCTCTCATATCGATCATTGCTCATCACGACTGATTGACAATTAACGGGCAGCAGAAGCAGAGCTACAACGTGAACATTATTAAAGTAAACAAAGGTTCAGGGAAAGAGGAGCAGTGTCACAGCTGAGGATATTGATTTACTGTTTGAAAAAAGACAGTCTGAGAGCAAAGTGTTAAAAGGTGCTTCATCCTCTCGTGAAGCTGTCAAACTCATCCAGCCTTGAATCTCCATCAGTTTTACAATTAAAGCTTTGAATGCTTCGTGTGTCGTATTGATTTGTTGCCTCCATTGTTGTCGTGGTGTCGCAGCCTCAGACTCTGTTTCCTCCTCCCTACATGTGTGTCTGCTCCGCTCTTTCACATACCTGAGCCTCGTCACTTGAACCACCTAAAGTTTTAACTTGATCTGTCTCTGTGCCAAATGTTCCCCAAACTGAGGGGTTCATTTAGGAACTTTGCACCAAGTCTCTCAGGTTGTCTCCTTACCTACATGTTTGTACTACTTCGTTCATGTTAGTCATAACACAGCACATGTGCACTTCAGTTACACTTCACTTTCATCACCTTCCTTTAACGTTTGACAGCAATATATAGATGTATAATAATACCTATACCTGATCCCAAGATGGCTCCTTTTCATTCCAACAGAGTTGCTCACCTGGTGCACACACCAAAAAATAGTTTCTAGCTGCCAGGTTTACTTCAGCAGGATGTGGCCAACTGAATAGTAGTGTTTCTCTGACTGGCTCCGCCCACAAGTTCTCACTCAGCTTATTGACTTCACATGGTGATAATGTCATGGATAAATAAATCGCTCTTCTCGGCTCCAGGAAAGTTTTAAAAATATAAATAGATCAAAAACAACTGAGCTTGTTTGCAGGTGGAGGTGTCCTGTCAGCAGTTTTACACAAGTCTCTTTTACACTGCTAAAAAACTGAAGGGAACACTTAATGGTCACAGTCTAACAGGAAGTCAGTTAAACGTCAGGGAGATCAGTCAAGTGATTGTGAATCAGTTTCAGCTGCTGTGGTGCAAATCAAAGTGACAACAGGTGCAATGGAGAAACAAACAGGCTGCTCTCACAAATGTTTTGTATGTTTTCCTACAAAAAGCAGTGATACCCAAATTCATACATATCCCATGTATTTTGAAAGGTTGTGATCACGTGACCAATGTGCTGACGGCAGTAAACAAGGAAGCAGTGCCGAGCACCATTTGTCAGGAGGCAGGTTGGGGTGGCGGATGGGTCACAAAAAGGACTTTGACCCAGGACTTTCCCCTGGAGTCACGTGTTCAGATCTGCGTGAACTTTGAGTGAACTCAGTCATCTTTAAGTCCTCATCATGTTTCTTTTCCTAACCTCACTTACTTTACGTTAACTGTGTAACCGTATGTTAAGGACGTGATGTGATTCATGGGGCGCACATTTGTAGGATATCCTATGAACTGTTTTATGCGAACATGTAATTTTAGCTCCATGTAAGGTGAATAAATTTAATGTATCCCAGGTAAAGTTAATGCTCTTCTGCCTTAACGACATCCATCCATCCATTTTCAATTGCTTATCTGGGGCGGGGCTCAGGGGCAGCAGGCTGAGCAAAGCATTCAAGACGTCCCTGACGCTTCCCAGCTCCACCCGGGGATCCCAAGGCCTTCTCAGACCAGATGAGATATATCATCCCTCCAGCCTGTTCTGTGTCTGGGGCCTACCAGACCCGATTAGAAAAGATTAGAAAAGGCAGTTGGACATGCCTGAAACAGCCTCTAACAGGAGGCGCCCAGGAGGATCCTGATCAGATGTTGAACCACCTCAACATGAAGGAGCAGCGGCTCTACTCCGAGCTCCCTCCAGATGTCTGACTCCTCCCCCTATCTCTAAGGCTGAGCCCAGACACCCTACAGAGGAAACTCATTTCAGATGCTTGTATCTGTGACCTCATTCTTTCAGTCACTACCCAGAGCTCATGACCATAGGTGAGGGTTGGGACGCAGATGGACCAGTAAATCGAAAGCTTAATAATGCAGTTTACTCCTTTTATACCTGCTGATGTATAAAACTAAATGAATAATGTACAATACTAGTTTGGGGCTGAAGGTTCGGTCAAAGTTTTGTAGAGATTTTAAAGACAGACTGACCACATGAACCATATAACAATCTGCACATCACTCAGAGTGTCCAGCAATCTGAAGGAAATCGCTATGGTAACTTTATGCAACTGTTTTTTTTCTGAGGCATCCTTGGATAAGAATTTAAGGGACACCTTCGTCTAAGTAGTTTTATGTAACCAGGCACTGCTCCTCAACCCTCTGAGCCTGTCTGTCTGTCATTTGGACCTTCGTTCATGTTGGAGCCTGAACTTTGACGCTCACAGCGTTTATCAGTCAAAACAGCGTCTGCATCACTCACCTGTCCAACCTGCAAGACAGCGACAGAAGCCTGTCACTGGATCACAGCCGTCGGCGTTGACACAGTCACATCTCTCTCTGCAGTCCAGCCCGTACCATCCCTCCTAACAACACACAACATTACATCAGTGCACTTCAACACAAACTGTCTTTAAATGACACAACTATAAACAGACAGAAGTAGTATTTATTAACGTAGATTAATCCAAACTCATTTCTAAACCCTTTATGCTGCATCTTTTTATTCAAGTCATAAGACCCAGTGAGGGCTGTGAGCACTTACAGCACACGGTACGTCGCAGTACTCGTCCCTCCAGCCTGGAGAGCAGGTGCAGGTACCGTTGACGGGGTCGCAGGCCGCCCCATTGGCGCACTGACACGTCTGATTGCAGCCCAGTCCCCAAGCACCACTGGAGCATGGGATGGAGCAGTCCACACCCTGCCAGCCTGGATACAGACACAGACACGCAGCAAAGGACCATCATTCCACCGCTCTTTTTTTTTAAGATTATTTTTTTGGGCANGCCGGCACTATCCACTACGCTACCGACACCCCAATTCCACCGCTCTTTATTAGAGTCTGTTGTATTTCATGTTCCCCTGTGAAGCATCTGGTAACTCTGGTTTTTCATCATTTTTCCCATCAGTTATTATAAAGCACTTTACAAAGCAATGACTGAGATCAGGAAACACAGTGACAGTACCACATATAAATCGTAAGAGCTGTTAATGAAGAGTCACAGCCTTCGACAGGTGTTTTTGAGCGAAAACTTAAAGTGTATATACGTGAAATGTTTTCAATAATCCCTGTTTCTATTTGCAAAGGTAATCTGTGTACAAACAGCTCAGAAGAAAATGTTGGCATCGTATGTTTATAATACGTTGTATATTGCATGCATATCATGTGAATGTTTCTAAAGTTTGGAAGTATCTGAGCTGTTGAACACAGACAAACAACAAAACCGGCTGTGATCTGGTGAGTCATCGCTGTGCTTCCTGCAGCTTTTAGCCACCAAATGAGGGTGTTTGTCAGAGACCTGTTGATATTTTTCCTGCCAGGATTGTGCCCTCAAAACCAGGTATTTTAAGGCAAACATCTTTTCCTCACCATAACCAAGTGGTTTTTGTGCCTAAACACGGACACATGTTGAAACGTGAAAAATCAACATATGTGCATAGTGGTATTTAAATCATACACCCAGCCTGTTCACTACATTCTGATACTGCAAGGCTCACCGTCATGAGAGGGTCAAAGGGTACAGATGATCCCGGTCCAAGGCCAAGAGATCATCTTTATATACAATTAAAACACATTTCAACGTGACATCTGATGCTACAGCTCCCTGCAGGTATTGTAAAATGGTGCGGATATACACCAAACATGATACAAACATGAGGCTGATTGCAGTCTGCACCCAAAATTAGGAGCTCCTAAAAGAAATGCCTGGCTACAGAGAGAACAAGAAAATAAAAGGAGCAGAGAGGTGACGGACACATGTCTGACAAAAACAATGTTAAAAAGCATCAGGCATGATGGGCAGAGCTGCAGGTGAGAAGTGAGGCAGAGTAGTTTGAGCAAATAAAACCTGCTGTATTGGCTCAGCTTTAAAGCTACAGTGATGACACAGGTGTCAGATTAAACTGGAGGACATAAGGCATCCATTGGTGCCAAACATGTTACGCTATCTTGTTGGAAAGAGGGCCAAATAACGCTCCAAGGTTACACTAAATTTTGATGAGGGAAAAAGACACATTGCCATTCTTTAAAAGATTTTTTGGGGGCATTTACAGCTTAAGATAGACGGAGGGCTGGGAGAGAGGGAGGGGATGACATGCAGCAAAGGGCCTCCACTTATACGGGCGCACCAAACATCGCCATTTTTCAAAATTATTTCTGCACACTGGGTTTATAAACAGTCTTGTGAAACATAAATTGGGTTTAACTGGAAAACTGAGAGTTGACAGCCGTATACTCTTCACACTGTTTCAGCTCTGCACATAATTTGACCAATATTTGATTAAAGTAATATTTCTTCAGTCAATGTTTGACTTAACTTTTCTCTTCTCATTCATTGGAGGACAATTTCCCTTTTTATTGACAGTACAGCTTAAGATGGGCAGGAAAGGTGGGAGATAGAGGGGGGTGACACGCAGCAAGGGGCCGCAGGTCAGAGTTGAACCTGGGCCACTTCAGGCCTCAGCCTATATAGGTGACAAACATATCCATGTTCCAAAAATTATTTCTGCACACTGGAGTTTATAAACAGTCTTAGATTACATGAATTGTGTTTGACTGGAAAACTGAGAGCTAATCACCAGATACTTTTTACACAATTTCAGATCTGCTCACTATTTGACCAATATTTCACTAAAGTAGTATTTTTTCAGTCCTGATTTGAACTGATGATTTAAAACTTTCCAGTAATTTCTTCAGTCAATTCAGTAATCACTGGACAATGTTGTCCCCCAGCCCATATCTCTGCTCCCTCACTATGACGGGGGCTCAACAGAGTCATGACTCTTTGCTGTCGTGGCTCCACAGCGGTGGAACGAGCTCCCCTTTGACATCAAGACAGCAGACACACATCCTGCTGACTGACTGAAACTCATAACGTCATTCTGCACCGCGGCCCAAAAATAAAACCAACTCTGTATCTGTTTTTGTTTCTAAATGTTGAACTTGAAGCAGTTCAGCAGATTTTATTTACTGTTGAATGTTCTTGATATGAGTCACTCTGGATAAAAATGTCAGCTAAATAAATGTAATGTAAAATTCTCACATCTCAGCAGTTCACTTGGTTCATACATTGTTATAAATGTCAAACAGACTGAAACTACAAACATTTGACTCAAGTTGTAGAAAACTCAAATTATCCTTAAAGAAAACTTCAGTTCCTGTAAATACACAGGCGCTCTGAGCATGCTCCACAGTTTCCGCCCCGGGCTTTGACCCTGAAGTCCAGTAGCATTAAATGTGTAAGAGAAGAAGAAGCCGGTAACAACATGGAGAAATCTACATCCAGAGCCGTGACTTTTTGGACGGACCAAATGTACAGAGCTGTAAAGTTGTCCACCATGGTAGCAGTTAGCTGCTAGCTAACCGTAGCTAACTTGTTTGTCCATTGTTTGGTCTGTGACGTAATAGGTCAACAGGAAAAAGGTCCAATACTAACAAGCTGAAAGGGGGCATATCTCCACCTATCGTAGAGGAGTCGCACATACTTGGCTCAATAAATGGATTCCCCTCCCGTGCTTGTATACTGGGACAAGGACAGTAGGCCAGTTAGATGTCCTCGTCCAGCTGGAACTGTAGCTCCACTTCACTGTGCACGAGTATCTGTTTCTCTGACTGCTCTGGTGCCTCCCAGCCTACACGCCTGCCGTCAATCAGCTCATCTCCTCTCTGTCTCTGTCTCCCTGCTCTTCCAACATACCTGCCTGCTATCAGCTCATCACCGCTCCAGTATATCAGCCCCGGCTCTTCTCCCTCTCCATGTCAGATTGTTGACTCAGCTACAGTGCTAGTCTAAATCTCAGGCCTCTCCCGAGTTCATTCAGTGACCTTACTGGTGTTTTTTCCTTGCCTGACGTTAACTGTTTCCCCCCGAGTCCCAGAATCATCTGCCTGTTTGCCAGCCTGCCTGCCAGCTAACCCCTGGAGCCTCCTCAGCCTGCCCACGCCACTCACCCTCGTCCGTACGTCCTGACATGTCTGTCTTCACCATCGCCCCTCTGCCCTCTGCCTCAGCCAGCCATCATCTTCTCTCCACTCCACCTCCTTTCTCTGGGGTCTCACAATAAATCTTCTACCGACCTCTGAGTCAGCGTCCTGCGTCCAGCGGACTACATCACAACAGGCCGGGGGTGTTTGTTGCATATCAATCCCAGTTCTTTCCTCTTATTTCCTGTCATCTCTGAACTGTCTGCTGTCTAATAAAGGAATTAAAATGTAAATAAGACTTAGGGTATGTTATTGTTGGAGGCGTTGAACAACAAATCTTTTTAAATACCTGTCCTGTACAGCATCTATCTCAATGATCACTGGCCTTTATCCTGAAGAAGGCAACACGTACCGAAACACTGATCCTTAGAATTAGAAATAAACTACACTTACTGCCCTGTGGTATGTTAATGTTGTAATGTTGTTAGACATTTGTGTCAAGTTTGGTCAGAATTAGTGTATGGATTCTTCAGTTATGGACAAGAACATGCTAATTGAGGTCACAGTGACCTTTGACCACCAAAATCTTACTAGTTCATTGTTGAGTCCAAGAGGACATTTGTGCCAAATTTGAGGAAATTCCCTGAAGGTGTTCTTGAGAAATCATGCTCACAAGATAAGCTGGACCAGGTCACAGTGACCTTTGACAACCAAACTCTAATCAGTTCATCACAGACTCAAAGTGGATGTTTGTGTCAAATTTGGTTAAATTCCCTCAAGGCCTTCTTGAGATATTGTGTTCACAAGACTGAGATGTAAGCAAGGTCACAGTAAACCTGACCTTTGACCCTCAAAATCTATCCGTTCATTGATGCGTCCAAGCAGACTTTTGTGTTTCATTTGAAAAAAAAAAAAGTCCCTCAAGGTCTTCTTGAGATATCATACTTCCGAGAATTAAATGAACACAATGACCTTGACCTTTGAGCACCAAAATCTAGTCAGTTCATCATTAAGTCCAAGCCAATGTTTGTGCCAAATCTGAGAAAAGTACCTCAGGTAGTTCTTGAGAAATTGCTTTCAGATGGACAAGGTCACAGTGATCCTGACCTTTGACCACCAAACTCTTCACTGCTGAGTTTAAGTGGACGTTTTTGCCAAATTTGAGGAATTTCCCTCAAGGCCCTATTAATCTGTGTTAATCTATCTCAAATCTATGAGTTCATCGATGAGTTTGTGTTAAATTTAACAAAACATTCCCTCAAGGCCTTCTTAAGATATTGCATTAACAAGAATGAGATGTAAGCAAGGTCTCATTGACCCGTACCTTTGAGCACCAAAATCTAGTCAGTTTATCGTCGAGTCCAAGTCGATGTTTGTGCCAAATTTGAAGAAAATCTGTCTGGCTTTCTTGACATATTGTGTTCATGAGAATGAGACCGACAGACAACCCCAAAACATAATGCCTGTGGCCACGGCTGTTGTGGAGTTGTTGTTTTTTTTAGTTTCAGTCAAAAAAAAAACAGGACCCAAAGGTGTCGGCTATAGACTGAACTCACTACCCTAAATACTAAACATTTATTATTTTTGTTTAAATTAAACAGAGCAATTTAAGAAGGTGACAAAAACTAAATATATTTACATCATATCAGCCTGTTGTCTGCCCAAATATCCCAAACAACACATCTCATGTCCACTCTGGTGTTCATACTTCAGTTTTATATTTGTTAATCATCTTGTGTTTAAATCAGTTTTTAAATCTGCTGTGTGTATCACACACTTTCATTTCTGTTTCTGAACCGTCCTACAGTTTGCCTCCACAAACTAAAACACATCTTTGTTCTACACAATTGTTCTGCTCTTTGTTTTTGTGATCACACAGTTTCCTCTCAGCTCATTCTGACGTCCTCTGATTTAAAAAGAACCTCTGGATTCAGTCTGCTGACACGCTGCTCTTTGCTTTGTACGCCAGTGAAGATATTTCAAAATCTACAAGTTCACTGAATTTGAAGTACATGTTAATTTATGGATCATTTATTTGTCTGTTATGATTCTGATCACTCTCAGATTTGTGATGTTTTCCCCCCAAACCTCCACACAGTCAGTCATGTGTGGAGGTATGAAAGAATGATAAAATATATGGAATTCATCTAAGTTGAGAATGTCTTTTGTTTTGTTTAACATTGTGTGTGATCTGTGACAATGCCCAAAAATCTGTTCTCATACACTCTTTCTATTTTAATATCATTTGTCATAATTTGTGCTCCAGTTCCACGTGGAGGCATAAAAACTATGTTGAAGTCATGAGCCTCCTGATTCCTTTCTTCAACACAAACATTTGTCAAATATTCTTTTGATATGCCGCCCAGCTCGACCCCACGACTCCTTCTGCCTCTTCAGGAAGAAGAAGACATAGTAAATATCAGAGTAATAATATAACCAATGACACACTGAGCTGTACAGTTAATCAGATGTTTGCTCGTCACATGTTTGACAGTAACTCTTTCTAATCAGGCTGAACTTTTCCTCGCTGAGTTTTCTCATCAGTCGCTGTGAAAGAAAAAGGAAATGAGGGTTCAGAGGGTGAAGACAGACACCCACTTGTTCCAGCCAAAGCTCTCAGGCCCCTGGCCCCACGCTCTGCCTCAGATGTCTCTCCACTTTAATTACCCATGTGTTCCCCTCCAGCCTCAGTGGCGCATAAATATTTAAGGATGCTGATATTGAGGGATATTAAGGAAGTGAATTGGGGAACAAAATATGGAACATGGAAAAGTCGTGGAGATCGTTAAGGTGGGTACTTTTACATTTCTGGATGGTCAGGAAGTTTTCCAGGTGAGTTTAGAGAAGAGATGGAAATTAAAATGCTTCAATGACAGAAGTCTAATAAAAAAATTAAAACTGCTAAAAATTCAGTTATTAAAAAAATGATCTCACAGTTACTGATAAAAACTTTTAAACAGGGCGGCAACTATTGATTCACCATGATTTTCTCACCTAGTCGATGATTAATTTGGTCTAAAAAATCATAATTTCCTGAGGCCAGACAAACTGTTTATGTCTGAACACGAGTTAAAACCCCCGAAGTACAAAGCAGTGAGTCCTCACACTCACAGTAAAGAGCTAAACCTGAGGTACATGTGGCATCTTTGCTCGAAATATTATCTTATTTGCAGGTCGTTTTTTTGGTTCATGACAAAAGGATTCATCTACTGCTCGTTTGAGCTTTTAAGGAGAGAATAAGAAAGATGAACAAAGAGTTATGAAGGTTAAAATGATGAAATATTCCATATCTTAAAAAATGTTTTTCAGGCAGCTCTGCAGCTCAGACATGTTTGTGGGACTGAGAGCAAAGATGGCTGCAGTTTGCAAAACACCACAGTTACTGTGACTGACAGGTCTGAAACACAAAACTGTAAAAATAAAACACATTTCTGTGCTTTTTTTTTGGAGATTTTATAGTGAAAAATTAATCAATAATCCCTGTTTGAGGATCTGATGTGTTAATGTGTGAGTTAAAGAGCAAAACAAACTGAAACACTGAAGAGGCCGAGACGAGTGTGAAGAAACACTTCACATACAGGAGCAGAAAGAAAGCAGCGCAGTGAAAAGAGAGACCTTGCTTTGAATGGTCCTCTCTCATCATGATGTGTCATGAACATCTGTTCTACAAACTGCCCGTCTGTTCACTTCCTGTTTACTTAACAGAAGAGTAAGATGGGAGGAGACGCCCTCCTTAAGAACAAAGTCAATTTACTGTCAATTTAAAAAATATTTGGACATGAGTTCAGTGTGTGCAGGATAATGGTGTATAAACCAACACACTGTTGGGAGGAATAAACTGATGGAGTAGCCCAGTTTGTTGTGCTAGCACAAAAATGAAACTCTTGTAAAGAGACATCAGGTCCCATTACTGGGGCAAACAGCCCCGAGTGATCGTCCTCCATCTTACCCTGATGTTAGCTTCACCTCCCACCTCATGGTCACAGCATGTGTTCAGGCTGCAGTTAGCTAGCTTGTGTCATACTGTTCACAGAACGTACTGTCTGTTTTTAATTATTCTGATAGCGAGGTTAGCTAGTCAGTTAGCCTAGCGTGCTACTACAATAAAGAAAAGCTTTTCAGTCACTAAAACAGGGATTTTTAATAAATGTCTTCTAGGGTGCAGATTTGTCAAAACTCGTGTTACTGTTCATCTGTGTGGACGTGTAAAACACAGCATTTAAAAATGATGATGTGATGTCACTTTGCACACGTTCATTATTGCTTTCTATAACGAGCACCAGACACATTAATCAGTATTCAATAACAGCAGACTATTGATTTGTTTTGTTGGCACTGTTTGGTCTAATCAGTGTTTTACACTTAAACTTAGTGTTGCTGCACTACTTCATGGATGAATGGAGGCGCCTGCTGCGCTGAATGTTTTCGCTCCACCTAAGCATCCACCAACAACAGCAGTTTTGATTCAGGACAGGTCCGACCATCAGATGGAGGGACAGTTCCCACAGTGGGGTCGTTATCAGTGAGGATTGGAGGGAAAACTTCAGCTCGTTCAGGGCAACACTCGTATCTTTGAGTAAACTCTTCGGTCCCTTGAATGAACAGGAATTAACGTGACGAGATCTGCAGGAAGTCTCTGTGTGATGAGGTGAATACAGACTACATAGAACAAATAACATCGTCGAGTGTTTGGGGTCGTTGTACGTTCTAGGGTTTACAGAGATATTTTGTAAAACAAAGGTTGTGTGGACAGAATTATTTTCTAAAACAGACGGGAAAAATATCACTTTTAAAAAACTTCTGAACACCTGAAGACAGGCCTGAAAAGGGCATTGTAGGTATTGTAGGTATGTTAGTTGTGTACTTAAATTTGAGGTTTTTGTACTTTACTGGAGAGTTCTCACTTCCTGTCACTTTATTCTTTCTACTCCGCGACATCCATCCATCATCTGTAACCACACAGGGTCGCTGGGGGAGAAGGGCTGGATCCGAATCCTGGCTGACACCGGGCGAGAGACAGTGCACACCTTGGACAGGTCGCCAGACAATAACAGCAACCGTTCACACTCACATTCATGCCTACGGGTAACTTAAAGTCAAAAATGAATCTGCATGTCTTTGGACTGTGGGAGGAAGCCAGAAAAAAACCCATGCTGACACGGGGAGAACATTCATGCTGTGAGATGACAGCACTAACCACTGCATCACAGTGCTGACCTCCTCTGCTGCCTGTCAGACAGGCATAGACCTGTTTTTATTCCACTGATTGTGTTGGACAGATATAGTTACAGATTACAGTCTCCTGATACATGAAATCACACAAAAAGCAGAGTGTGTGGCTCCTTGTCAAATTCCACCATAGACACATTTTATCTCTGAACTCCTCCCATGGTTTTATTTATGGTTCTGACTGCATGTAATGGAGTATTCCTACATCGTTTATTGCTACTTTAACTTGAGTAAATGATCTGAGTACTCCCTCCACAAAATCTATGATTGACTGTGTTTTTGTTTCTGTAAGGGAAACCTGATCTGAGTTCAAGATTTCAGATTAATGAATGAATGATGTGTGACAGTGTGACGCAGGACCACTGAACAGAACCTTCTCTGCAGAAACAGGAGCCTTCGATGTGCGAGCAGGAGATCTCATTGTGGCAGGAGCAGGAGGAGGTGCAGTTGATCCCGTAGAGGCCTGAAGGACAGCTGATGGAGCAGTCGTCACCCTGGACACAGTGGACACACACAGAGACACTGAGGACAGTGGAGAGGCTCACACACCACAGTACGACTGTGGACAACACACACATCACATTTTTTATTGTACCTCAGTTTACCTGCTTTCATGGATCAACTTTGACTTATTATGTAAACCACCTCTTGACATGACTTTCTGTTCCCCACTCCGACCAAAGGATTAATATCTTAAGATTAAGATTAAGATCATTTTTTTTTATTTTAAAGTGATAAGAAATTTACTTTTGCAGTCATTTCTAGACCTTTTCTTACTATTAATTAAGTAACTGGACAAATGAGGGGGTGAAGAAAATATAACACACTTTACACAATTATTACACCCTATATAGTGGACTCAAAGTATCCCACAATGCAACATGAAAAGAAGTGTACAAGCCACATATCCCATCATGCACTGCACCAAAGAAACAAACTTGTATTGTAAATTCATAAATTGGGAGCGCTGTCTGAATGTAGCGTTGGGTTATCCAGAGCAGCGCACTCTCAGAGTGGCAGAGCGCACTCTGGACACTCTGTCTGTGGAGACGGAGCAGCAGAGCGCCGAGCGGAGTGAATGTGTGATTAACTTAACCGTTGGTTCATTCATGTAGAAATATAACGCTGCGTTTCTTCCACCAACAGGGCTCTCATTTTAGTGTAGAGCGTCAGACTGAATTTACCAACGCACCATGTCAGGTCACTCACTCTCCGGGACCGCCAGTGTTACTTGAATAAGTAAACACTGACCAACGGGACCAGACTGGCCGACCCGTATGCTCTCACTCAGTGGATGGATGATGTCACAGGAAGCCAATCTTACAAAGGAGGACCACACTTGTTTGTTTTGCTATGGAAGCTAACGTTAGCTAATGTGCTAAAAAGTTAGCGTTCCAGAGAAATCCAATATTCCTCTTAATCCCTCCCCAGTTTCTGATGAGGTGGACATGATAACCCTTAATACACATAACCTTATTCATCCCTACAACAGGAAATACTTTTTCCCTAACCTGATATGAAGTGTGCGCTGCACATGTGAGCATTTTTGATGATGGCCTCCGTCCAGTCCTTTGGTCTTATCACATTTAACCATAGTTGTCTTTGTTTTTGTTGACGGGCAGTGGCGGCTGGTTTTGAGCCATGACTCCTTCTATTCTGGCTCCCAATAACACAACAAGACAAACACATTTTAACACTCCTATGGAGCCTACAGCCCTGTGGGGGAGAGGCAGCTGCACCTCCAGCTGATAAACTGAGGTCATTGTGACGTATGAAACCTAAAAATGTGACATATTTGTGGTTTGCAGAAACTGCAGCAACATTTTCTCCTGATGACGGTGCTGACAATCCCGCAGCACACCGGCTCATATTTTATAGATATGAAAATGACTCTACACCTGTCAGTCTGCTAAATAAATAAATGTAAAGTGTTGAAGATGTTTTCTTTATTTAAATGTGTTTTCTTTGGCTGCAGTGTGTCGAGGTTTCTCCGACACTAAAGCTCCAGCCTTCCTTCACTGTCTGTTCTTCTTGTATTCTTCATGAGCTGGCCTGTGACTGTGCGCACAGCGTTTGGAGTTTTAGGAATGTCTTTGACTGACAGCTAGTTTTCACCATCACCCCTCCTGCAGCTCAGCTCCAGGGAAACAGCTCCTGCTCGAGTTCATCTTTAAATTCATTATAAGCCCATGACTGCATTAAATTTGACGGCAGAGATGCCGCAAACAAGCCCATGTATAATGGAGGAGAGGGACGATCATCACTGATGGCGTCCCCGCAGAGAAACATGATGTCTGCGCTTGTCCAATCAACAGAGGACATGGTCGGACCTGCTAAAAAGACAGCTCAGCGTTAGCGGGACGTCTAACCTTACTCTGCGCTGTTAGCGTGCTGTGAAACAAGCCGCACACATGCTGAACCTCCTGCACGCCGTCCCATTGATCAGGACCTTCAACATATAAACTGTGCTAATTAAAGCTGCCTGCTTCCAACCTGCCGCCTGTAAATTGCTATGAATCTAATATTCACAAAGCCAGCCAAATGTGCAGAGACAGGAGAGGAGAGCAGCCTTATTAAAAAGTTGGTGAATTAAGGACTTAAAAAAAAACTTTGTTAATAAATAACGTGTGTGGGTCCAAAAAGGAAAATCATCAGACTTTCCCGAGAGAGGCCGAGTTTAAACAACTGACCTCTGGAATAATAAATACATGGGGATCAATTCTGATATTAATCATCCAGTTTTCAATTCAGAGAGGTTGTGGAGGTCGTGTGGCGATTTATCAGCCCGTTGTTGTTATTCCTCTTTCCTCAATGACATCAGAGCCAATAATAAAGTGGGTGCCTTTTCTTCTTAAAACCTGGAGTCAAAGTGGATGCATGGATTTATCGTACGAACATGGGTGTCAGCTGATGTTCGCCTTGTTGACCGCCATCGACCTGACATCAAATCAGATGACATTTCTCAGATGGCATTGGTCCATCTGCTGCGTCAGATCAGTTTTTCACAGGTTAAAAAGCGGAGCTCCACATTAACGGCATCGTGTCCCTGTCCTCCCAGGGAACATTAGAAAACATGTTTGGTACAAACAGAGATCTTCTCTGGGACGCAGTACACTCACCATCGACACCTCAGGGGACTCACTCTTAAGGGCCCATTCTCCGTCCAACACATTGCTGGATAGCCTGCTCACTCTATGGCCCCCCCACCTCACAGGCCCCAGGGCAACCACACTGTCTGCACTGTCTATATTTACGCCCCTGTATACAGTCAGTGGTTAAATGCAGCAGCAGAGGAGCGAGTTAACATCGACCGTTAGCTGTTAGCAGCTGCAAACTAACAGCTAACAGAGGTTGTAGTGAGTTACAGTACAGTGTTCAACCTCTATTCAGTAAAATGAGTAAAGGAGCATCAGTGAAGAATTTCATCCCTATTAACTGAATCACTTTGATCACATTAATGACCTGATCCTCCGTGGACTGGAGGACCATGTTATCAGGTCAGCGGGCTGTCAGGGTCATAACCCTCTCACAAACTACACACATCAAGCTTCCAGGTGTGAGTGTGTTACTTAAAGCATACCAAGTGTGCAGCGCCCATCAGGTTGACATCAAGCCCCAATAACAGGGCTGATCCCAGATAAATAAATAAATAAATACAGAGTCCCAAAGATCTATAGCTGTGTTTCCATGCTGTTCATGTGCGCAGGTTTCAGCTGAGCGTGACGTATTTTCAGTCTCTGCCAGCTGACCACAAACGCCTGCGAGCGTGTTGGAGTTTATCCGAGGTCACTGGGACACGCTTGGTTAATGAGGACATCCTGTCAAATACGTGGCTCAGCTGAGTTCAGATGTTTCGATGGTTTGGTTCCTTGGTTTAACTTTATTAACACAAATTAGTCATGATCAAGAAAGTAGAATTGGGGTCGACCTGATAGCAGTCAGAATGAGCCTTAAAGGACTGAAAACAGAGGAGTTATTGTTGGTTGAACAAACATTTTATAACTACAGTTGAAACTTGAAAACATGTTAATGGAAGTTTGTGTAAAAAGAAAATAACTCAATCAAAGGAGAGATTCTGCGTCCAGTTGCAGATTTTTTTTCAGTATTGTAAATGAGCAAATAAACACGGTATGATAACTGTCAACTTTATATCACAGTGTACCTTAAAACTGGTGTACTGCTGCAGCTCTACCACTATCACTATCACTGCCACTATCACATTAAGGCATAAAATGCCCTCAAAATAATCTAAAAACAGACGAGCAACAAAAACAAGTAGGACTGACTACACTTAATTACAGCTGCAATCAGACGAGAGTGAAGAACAAAAGCACGCTCAGGGACTGACGGAGTAACATGGTTAATAAATCACTTTAATCAAGTCATCTGGAGGCACGTCGGAGAGTTGAGATTTTTATTATTTCAAATGGTTTTTGTCTTGTGAAGTTTTTGAGGAAGAACAGAGTTCACATCACTGATAAAAGATATGATGTTAAAAATGTATGTTGACAGTATCAAACAGTTTCCTCTCAGCAGGTTTAACTGCAGTTTTTGGATGTAAATAGTTTTCAGGGTGAATCCAACATGTCATAAACTTTACATACATGTATCTTCGTCACATCAGCTGATTAACGAGCTGGATGTTTGTTTAGTGTATACTTTTACTTTCACCTGGAAAACCAGAGTTCACATCCCGTCACAGATCTGCAATTCATGTTTTAATTTTTTATTTTATTTTAACCACGCTTTCCCTGAAACTACACTGTTTTGGTTGTCTAACCTCAGTGTGTACATGTGTAGATCTGGTTGTAAATTAGAAATATTGCGGGCTTCTCCTAAAAGGAACGATTTATTGTTCAGTGGTTTGAAGCCCTCTGATGGCCGACAGCTTCCTAAACAGCAGCTCTGTTTGCTTCATCAGCCTGTTTTCATTCCCAGATCGTCAAACACCAACTCTGTGTCACGTCCCTCAGCGTGTAAAGTCGACGCCAAAGGCACGCCTCAGCATCTTTATGAGACGCACTGGGCTTTCAGCAAACTCCAAGGTAAACCCATTCGCGGCAACACTTGACACTGAGAGCAACTGACGTGGTAAAAACACTGTGAAAGTCTGCGCTTGGTGGGAGGGAGGAAAAGTACACGGGTCAAACAAACTTCGGACTTTCACCCAGGAGACCACAGTTTGTGTCCCATATGAAACCAAAAAGTCAGTGTTGTATTAACATAATCATTCACACACACATTCACACACTGGTGGCCGAGGCTAACGTACAAGGTGCCACCTGCTACTCAGTAACCATTCACACACCAGTGGAGCAGCCATTGGAGCAATTTGGGGTTCAGTATCTTGCCGAGGATACTGGGACATGCGGGTCTACTGATTATTGGACGACCACAGCTGCAGGTAGAAAATAACGGCGCCCCGATGGCAACATAGAACATTTATCTGCAAGAACAATAAAAACAAATAAAATTATTTGAAGAAACTAACTTCCTTGTCAGACTCAGTAAACAGATTATTCAATAATGTTTTTTCTCTAATAAACAGTCGTGCACTGGTTTATTTCTTCATTAAATTATTGTAATACGTGGAATCAGTCTGATAATCTAATAAAGTTTTCTTCTGTTTCTTCACAGTGTGTTTCCTGCCACATGAAACATCCACAAAGTCATTTCTTTTTAAAGGTTATTTTTTTAGGACTTTTGCCTTTATTATAGGACAGCTGGAGAGTGACAGGAAATGGAGGAGAGAGAATGAGGATGACGTGCAGTAAAGGGCCACAGGTTGGGATCAATCATGAGCTGCTGCTCAGGCCTACAAGGGGTGCACACTCCACTCAGTGAGTGAGAGGGCGCCCCGTTTTTTATTTTAAATCCTGCATTATTGCATTCTGGCTTGCAGCCTGCTTCTTTCCTGTCTTTCCTGGCACATCGCTGCATTTCTCGCTGCATTAGTGGAACAGTGTGAATTCACTGGTGTGACTGTGCATCCTGTCATTTGTGTGCATGATTCATCAGGAGCCGCTCTGCAGCGTTAGCAGAGGTCAAAATCTCCACAGGGAAACTTTAAACAATGATTGAATCCAGAAGCAAATACATGCGTTTCTATTTTATGTCTCAGATTCTCATTTTGTTTTGTTTTTTACTTTCATGATTTTCTTTGATACATATTTAATGAGCTCTGTTAGAAGGAGCCTGAGATCCAAGATTCTCACTGCCAACGACGGCTCGTCTGTAACTGTTGTTTTTATGACATTAAAAGAGCCGAGCCACTGGAACAACATCCAGAGTGAAGGTTTTATGGACGTGTTCTGGTATAGACACGGTAAATAACTGTTGTTTGGAGGGAAACTTTCTGTAACTCTTTCCTCTTCCCTGAAACCAGCTCAACATTTCCTCGTCGACACATCAGATGAGTTGTTGTGTAGATTTCACATCTTGGCTCAGAGTTGCACATGTTTACAGATATCGATCGAAACTGTCCAAAGTGGTGACAATACCACATAGAAATTCTGTCTGAAGCTGGTTTCTCGTCCACAGTCAGTGACACACAGAGAACTGAACTGCACTGAGTTACCAGCGCAGCATAAATTCCCTTTAAATCAATAACACTCCGCTGAGAGCAACATCTATCTGAATTTAGCTGCTATAAACCAAACGGACATTCATCTGCAGCGCTCATCCCGCTTTCATCTGCTGAAAATCCCTGATGTTCTCAGTCCAATTATCAAAGTCCCTGTCATCTCTCTGCTCCTAGGTGTCTCATCTCCGCTCTCCGCTCAGTCACTGAGAGATCAGTCAACACACCAGGAGGGCCACTGCTTCACACACCAGTCCCAAACACACACATAGACAGACCTACATGTTACTCTAATATTAACACTTGCCTGGCCTACATCTGTCTGAGATTATCATTTAAACCCGCCCCCAGTAAATCTAACATTTACCTTTAGTCCTTATTCTACTTTTAAGTCTCAATCCATTTTATTAACCTAAACAACAGTAAACTCATCCTCACTGTGAGTGAGTGTGTGAGCATGTTATGTGTTTACACTGAAAATGTGGCCACAATTCAAATGTCCGCATGCAAACTAAAAAACAGTAGTTTAGTTAAGTGTTAATAGACACTACTGTCCCACACTGCAACACACAATAGAAATAATCAGCTACATAAAGAATTAACAAGTCCTCCGACCCAAACGACCACACGGGTTGTTTGTTCCTCCCCTCTAATACGACCCACAGGACTGTTCTGAAGTGTCTTAAATTAGCGCCCCCTCCTGATGGAAGGAAATAAGTCTCGCTCACCAGACCTTTCTCAAGAAAAGAAAGGTCTGGTTGGGCCGACTCTCACTTTGAGATTGGAGAAAAAAACGCCCCGGCTGCTTGTACTTCTTTCAACCNTCAGCAGGTGGCTCGTTCCGCCCAATGAGAGGCTGATCTATGCAGCGAACTTCCGCCCACTCAGACTAGAAGGAAATCAACAGGTCCTCATATCTTACAGAATAGCTCATGCATGGCTGTTAACGTTCACACAGTGTTGCCAACTCTCCAATGAAAGTAGCTCACACTAGCTCCAAGCGTTGCCAGATGACATCACAGCCATCCCCACACTCAGAGACTGGGTACCAAGCCCCAACAAGCCCTTACGACACAGATTCCTGTACAACAAGGGCAAATGACCTGAGACTGAATATCATGGACAAGCTGGAAACCCGGCACCCCTGAAGCCATTACCAAGGTGACAAAGTACCTTCTGATAATCTGCTAGACGATGTGAATGCAGTACTACTTACTATCCCTACTAGAGCATAACTGAGACCAATCACCACAGCAACAGTGATCCTAGAGATGCTTGGCTACACAATGAGCACCATGAGTCACAGAGGGCGTTACCCCCCCATGGAGAAGGAGGCTGGAGGCCAAGATCAAGACATGGAGAGAGGTTAGTCAACTCTCAGACCTACAGGAAGGTGTGGGGAGGAGTATCAGGTATGAAGAGCTGGACAGCACCGGACCCTGACATGATCCACACCTACTGGCTAAAGACACTAACTGCACTCCATGAAGGCCTGGGAGCACAGATGAACCAGCTGCTGATGGATGGGACCCATCCAGAGTGGATGACCCAAGGACGGACATTCCTGATCATGAAGGATTCCCAGAAGGGTGCAGACCCATCCAACTACCAGCCAGTAACCTGCCTCTGTACAACATGGAAGCTCCTGTCAAGCATCATAGCGGCTAAGATGAACAGACACGTGGCCCAATACTTGAGCAAGGCCCAGAAAGGAATTGGTAGTATTACCAGGGGAGCCAAGCACCAGCTACTGGTCGACAGAGCAGTTACCAAACACTGCAACACCAGGTGGACCAACCTGTGCACCACCTGGATCGACTACAAGAAAGCCTACGACTCAATGCCACACACATGGATACTGGAATGCTTGGAGATGTCCAACATCAACAAGACACCAAGAGCCTTCATCAAGAACACAATGGGGCTGAGCTCAAAGACAACTGCACAACTTATCATCAAGTGTGGCATAAACCAAGGTGAGGAACTGTCCCCGCTCCTGTTCTGCATAGGCCTGAAGCCCCTCTGTCAGATGATCTCCAGGAGTGGATACCCGTTCTGAAGTGGAGCAACCATCAGGCACCTCCTCTACATGGATGACATCAAGCTGTACGTCAGGAGTGAGCGAGACATCGACTCAGTGATCCACCTCACCAGGATTAACAGCACTGCTGTGCTCATGTATTGGGCCACAACTGGGCTAGAAGTTGTTTCTTTGTCAGTCTAGATGTTGGGTTGTGAAGCATCCATATGTTCCACATCCTCTGCATGTAGTCCCTCTCTCTGGGGTTACTTGTATAGCAGCATTCTAACATTTCCATATTCTCTGCTCTTGTCCATCTACGTCTTGGTCCAGTAGCCCAGTTCTCATCAGGTTGCCATGGTTCCCCAACATCTGACGCGGACCTCGTTGACGCGGGTGACGTCCAAGCTGTATGACTATTGTCTTTGCAGTTTCACTCATCCTGAGGTAGGGGCATAAACCCGCTGCTTCTTCCCACTTTAACCTGAATAACAAACCAGGGCTCGGTGCTCCGGTTGGATCCAAACAGAGAGCCGGGGCTAGCTGGGAAGCTAGCGGAGGCTAACTGGCTGTGATTCCCTCCGGTCATGCTGTGGCTAACGCTCTGCTAGCTGCTCCCAGCTAGCTCTGGTTTGTTATTCAGGTTAAAGTGTGAAGAAGCAGCGGGTCTGTGGGGCAGTTGAGTGAAGTGGAGCCTGAGGAGGAAGCACCGGTTAGCCCCGGTTTCACTACAGGCAGATTCACTCGCTACAGGGGCGAGGAAATAAAACCTGAACAGCCAATCAGAGTGATCTCTCTCACCGACAAGCTCCGCCCCGATTCAACATGCTCAATTGGCTGAAAAGCCGCAGACACCGACACCGAAGTGCCGACAGCGCGGGACACACCGCAAAAACTAGGGTGAGAGATGCTCACTGACGGCCTGACTTTGGTCGACGGCCAACCGTCGGCTTGGTGTGTCAGGGCCTTAAGGTGCAGATACTGCACTTTGCCTTTGGATGACTTCAAACACTAAAACACTATTGCAAAGGCAAAGTGCAGTATCTACAATCTAAATGTGTTCATCTGCCGTCCTTGTTGCGTGTCTACATTTTGACTATGTTTAATAGTTTTACAGTTTCATTGATGTTTGCATGTTGTGAATGTTGAAGGTGCTCAGTGGTTAACCTCAAGATTAAGAATCTTCTTTTATCACAACCCTTTCATCACAGAGTGTGTTGCTCATTAAGATTTTTTTTCATGCTGACGTAAGGCAGAACCAACGGTCAGCAGTCGTGTCTGCCTCACGTCAGATACATGAGATTCACTGATCTGTGATGAGGGTTATATCTGTAGTTGGCAACCCCTGCATTTCCACAGTGGTCAATAAAGCTAATGTGATATTTTATCTCAGTGTCTGACAAATGTCATGACAAACATTTACCTCTGAGACGTGGAGGAGGAGGAGGAGGAGGAGGAGAAGGATTAACATAACATGGAAACACTCCACCAAAGTGGCCTCGCACTGAACACAAACACACAGGCTGAACATTGTTATGGAGGTCTACATGAAATGAATCCACTCTCATCCACACTCTGATTCCTGCTTGCACACACACCACTGCCCTGACATCTCCACACTCTCCTCCTCCCTCAGGCTGACCTATATCATAGGGTGTGCACCTGCAGTAGCCTTTCTCCATTACAAGCTGTGTACTGTAACTGTGTGACTGAACCTGCAGAGTCAACAGCTCCTGATAAATTAACCTCAGCATGTTAGAGAGCATGTTCTGCACCTGCTGCCACAGAGCCTGCACACATTACCCTCACATGTAGGGAGCTCGACTGAATCAGGTAACACCAACACATCAGGTATTACACTTCTGTAGATGAATGAATGTATGGAAGCCCTGAGAGGCCAAAAGCGGTTTTCTCTCCTGTGTTTATGACCTAACAACAGGTGAGCAAAGGTTTGGATTTGTTTCTAAATTCATTAATTTTATTCATCTGTGGAACAGGTGGGAAAAAAAGTTTTGCTGGTATCATTTTCCTAAGTTACTTTGTTTTATTTGTTTGTTTTTTAAAAAAGTTTAGCCAGGTGATTTTTTTTTGTTGTTTAAGGATCATCTTTCAAACCATGTGTTGTATGGGGAGCTGAGTGCATCGCCACCTCTGATTCTATATGACTTTTAATTTCTCCATACACTCTAAACTAGAATTCTTCAAGGATCTACCCGGACCCTTGGACCCAAAACCCGACCCAGGACGTATACGGGATCAGGTCCATGTCTGGGTTTAGTCCCATTTGATCACCAAGGGTCTCAGGTCTGTTTATCATTATGTGTAATAGACTGAATCACGGCGTTTATTTACAAAAACGTCTGGGGAGAAAAACCCTTCCGTCACAAACATTACAATGGAATGTTGCTGAGCAGACGCACTGTCGGCAGTTAATACGGAAGACGTCCCAAGCAGTCCTTTAGGAGAAAGGGTGAAGTGGTGAATGGGTCACAAAACCACAGACTTTGCCCCAGGACTTTCCCACGGAGGTGTGTGTTCGGAGCTGTGTGAACTTTGAGTCATTTCATCATGTTTCTTTTCCTAAACGTAACCACAGCACCTTTACTCTCCTAAACATAACCTCTAGGGGTGGAAACCATCAGAGGAATGGTGAATCTTATATAATCACTATACTTACGTCATGATACAATATTACTGCTATTTTAAATATGTTGCGATATGCTGAGTATTGTGATAAAATATATTGTGATTTATTTCCTTTTTTCAGCTGCAAATTTTGTCTCAAAAGCAAAACATCTGCTTTATCTAATAAGATAAGCTGCAAAATGTTTCTAGTGGACTGAAGAAGCAATTTATCATATTACTCTAGTAGGCTACCAAAAGTTTAATTTGTAATATTAATAATTTATACCATAAAAAATCAATACTTGGCACTGTGTGATGATACGATATTGTCACACAAAAATATTTTGATATTATGCTGTATCAAATTTTTCCCTTCACCCTTACCAACGTCCATAATGTTACGTTAAGGATGTGAGGTCATTCATGGGATGCATATTCGATATCATATAAATCGCTTTGTGTGGACTTTTTGTAGGATATCACATAAACCGTTCTAAAATATGTTTCTGGAAACATTTGAGGAGAAAAACAGTCGATGCAGAAACAGGATCTGGATTCATATTTGATATTAGATTAACGCTGCCTAGTTTGACAGTTTGACCACAGTTCACCAGCAGCGATCGACGTGATTGACAGCTGCGTCAGAGACTCCTCGGCTCTGATTGGTTGTTTCCATTCAAATGCAGTAAGGCCATTAGAAATGCTACAAGGCAGCAGAGAAGGCAGAGGAGTAGGGACGCATGATATTGGACTTTTTGCTGATATCCAATAAGCTGATGTATGACAACTTATTTGGCCGATAACTGATACTGATACCAATATATCCACCTAATTTCAGTGATCATCAAGTCTCCTCTGTAGTCAAATTAACATCATATACATGCATACTTTTATCATGACGGCCTACCAGCAGATGGAGACATGAAATACAGTCTCTTCAGTGTATGTGATATTCATTGTGCTAAATAAGAAAAAGGCTGTTGGCTGATTCTGATTTTTATTTTAAAGCTGATCTCTGATGACGTACTAATATTTTCATGCATCTCTACGGAGGAGAATGATTTTTTTCACAGATTATTTGTCTCTTTTAGTGCTGTGTGAAGATAGTGACAGTTTCAGCAAATATGAAAAGTTATCTTTTATAAAAGTTTCCAACTGTAGCTTTAAGGGATGAACTGCAGATTTACACCAGATTTTTATTTGTTTGAATATTGTTTTATTGTACTTGGGGAACAAAAGAATGAAGCAGTTTCCTCTGTGATGCCATTAGAGCTCCTGAGCCTGTTAGTGCTGTATACTCGATGTATACCTGCAGCTGCTGCAGTGTAGATTTAAAGGTTTGGACAGCTGCAGAGGAATTGGATGTTATCTCTTTGTCTGATTCATTAGGCCTCCTGCTCAGCTCTAAGACACTGTGCTGCTCTGTAAAGCAAAGACAGGCAGGTAGTGAAACTGTCATCTCAGCCCTGAACACTGTCTGCAGCACAAGTTTCTCTGTGACCATTCAAATCCAAACTATTTGATTTAATTGCTCTGTTTACTTGATGAGGGAGAGAGGTGAAAGTATTCAAAAGCAATCTCATGAAACACCTGCAGCTGCTGATGTTAATTTGAAGCGGCGATGTGATTAGAATGATTTAACAAATTGGAAAGCTTTTCTCAACACTAGATATGAATCACCGCGGCTGTGTTTGTGTTTCAACACTTACGATGTACCCCGGAGCACAGACACAAGCTCCGGTGACGCCGTCACAGTCGGCTCCGTTGGCACAGGCGCACAGCTCTCTGCAGCCCTCGCCGTAGTAACCTGCCGGACAGGTCTCGTTACAGTAAAGCCCCGCCCATCCTGCTGTACAGGTGCACTCTCCTGACAGAGGGTGGCAGCTGAGAGGGACAGAGAGTAGAAATCAGTCTATGTAGTAATATTTAATATGCATGCTTAACAAACCAAATGCCCTCTGCTGAGAGGAAACTCTACAAAATGTCACTTATTTTAGATTTAGAGAAAAAACATTAATATGACCGGTCACTGTCTGGGCTCCTTCACACTCGACGTGGACGCGTCTACAGACATGGACGGAGCCTTCTGTCTGTTCTCTGCATTCATTTCTTCCATATTTGTGCCATTTTCTAAAAGCTTAAGGCTCATTTATTTATGATTAAAGATACGCCTGTTGCAAACATTGTAACTGTCACTGCCTCACTCATATATTCATGCGTCCTTTATTATGGCACAGATACAGCCAATAGATGGCACTAGAGGGCGGAGTCAGAAGATTCACACAACAACAACAGATGAGGTGACGGTCGAGAAGGTTGTAATATTGTACCTTTAAATGGAGGCAGGCCTTGCTGCCCAAAATGTATTTTCCCCCATGGACCACTATTGTATAACTGTCAAAACAACACCTTTATCTGCAAACAAGGTCATTATGACCAGGCTCTGACTGGCCATCGGGCAGTTCTGGCATAGCCACCATCAGCAATGTTAAAAACAAAAGATTGTTGGGAATAAAAGAACCTGCTGACTGCGGCCCACCTGACGTTTAAACAGTCCATCTGATTAGGGGTTACACTGCCCCAAAATTTGCAGCAGTTGTCACCTCCCCCTGCCCCGTCAAGTGTGTCGGTCCATCAGAGGTCAAGCAGGAAATAGATATAATCAGGACAGAGGGAGTGAAGTTAGTGGAACATGAGTACAAACTAGCTGGATGAAGGAGCTAAAGAATAAAAAGGTGGAGCAGGAAAGGTCAGAGACAAAAGAAAATCGTACTCGAGGCTGAAGCTGCAAAGTGTTTCTAACGTTAGCAGCAGTGACAAAATGACAACAGCCTGTCGACGGCACCAAATGAAGAGGAGGAAACAGTGACGTGGACTGATCGCAGAAGCAGGCTGATACCAGGGGAGTGACGTTACAGCCTGAGGCAAGAAGTGGAGGACGCCACCCGACAACTTCTCAACAGGTAATGCTGCTGGTGCTAGGCTAGCTCATGTAGCGACAGTTAACGGAGCTAATGGGGGGTGCGTGGGTCAGCAGTTGGGCCGGTTGTTGTTCCCTGTCCGACCCTGATTATGACTCTTTCTTTTCAACTTTTGATCCATGGAGGTTTTATATTTGTTAAACTTTCCTGACAAGTGATATGCAATATAAAAATCTGTGATGTCATCTCAATGTTAAATCTAGCCGATTTAATTTTGAAATTGATTAAATGTAATTTTCGCCATTGCAGATGGCGTGCGGTATGATATTCAATCATGTATGGAGAGTCAACAGTAATTAAAATATGTTTATCTCCATTTTTTGGACATGGTCTCTACATAGCCGTATAATTGATGACGTCTACACTTTGGTTATGGTTAGACGTCTACCAAATTTTCACTGACAGCCCAAATTCAGTCGTGATTTAGCCTAGACATCAGGTCTTCATGTAGACGTTTTTTAAACCAAAAAATGCTTGCTGCTCACTACCTGACTGCATTTAGATCTATTGTCTTAAGAAACGACACATGAAGAGAAACTTTAACTCTTGTATGTCTATTAAAATATAATGAAATTGCACACGACATGGTTTTGATTCAAATGCAGCAGTTTGATGAGGTACAGATGTCAGATTTAAAGTTTTATGGGTTCAGCAGAGAAAGCAGTGTAAACAAAGTGCTTGACACTGAAGTGCAAAGACATCAATACTCACACTCGACCAACCTCCAACACAACACAGCCTTCGTCTATTCACGCTGTGCTGTAACGTATAAAAGCAGAGAAGGTTTCTTGCCAGCTTGACCAGCGCTCTGGTACCTGAGTGTGTTTGCAGCCTTGCAGGGGCAGTATTTGTCACAGATGAGTCCGTACAGGCCGCTGGGACAGAAGCGGTCCTGGCAGCTGGGACCCTTGAAGCCCTCGTTGCATAGGCAGGCCCCGTTGATGTGGTAGCACTTGGCTCCGTTCTGACAGTCACACTTGTGGGCACACTGCGGCCCGTACGTGCCAACTGGGCATTCATCCTGGCATCTAGAGTCGTGTAAGAACAATGAAGGAGGAGCAGTGAGAAGAGGTGGACAGCAGGGAGGAAAAACTCTCATCTTTAAATCTGAGTGTTGCTGAAAGAGTGAGGTTGCCTCTTGTAAACAGGCAGCAACATAAAATGAATGGATTATTGATGGTAAACCTCCCTTCATCAAGTTTCTGTGAATGTCGACCTGCAACCTGCAAGAATCAGACTCTCAAACAATTTCTGGACTTCTACACAATGTTTTCTTTCATTTCACTCAAAGTTAGCGTATTAAGTTGGGATGCAACTGGGGCTTCGTTTCTAAAGGTTAAGAAAATTAAAGATTCACCTGATATGACATCAAATAAATCTATTTTGTAAATTGGAGGTGGTTCCTGGTCAAACATCAGTAAACAGTGATTAAAGTGCAGGTTTGGAGACGTCACTGTGAACAAAAAGGGCAAACAGCCTGTTTGTGAAGGACTTCTCGGGTCCACTAGGTTTCTCATAGAGACCTGACCAGGGCATTCTAATTTTATCAACCCATTAAATGGCCGTTATCAGTTGTTATCACGACCATTAAAAAGCCTCAGATGGGGCAAACTGCATCTCCCAGCAGGCCAGAGGGTGCATATCCAATGTTGTAAAACTATCACAGCTTAGTTAGGTTTCACTTTTATTAGGCTTAGGTGCCAAAACTAGTGGGTTAGGCTGAGGAAAAAATGATGGCTTGGGTTTAAATGAGTACGTCTGTTGTCTAATTTTAGTTACAAGGAGTGAGTTCTTAATTCTGACTGGCTGCAGGGTGTCTGTTAAAACCTTATAATGGACACCTACAGAGACGTTTCGGTGACACTGTCACTTTACCGTTCTATATTAATCCGCTGGTTACATAAACTTGTATCTGAGTAACCATGGCAACAGGGACGCAGTCAAATCCTCTGTTTAAAATTATTTCCAACACTGAGTGTAACGTTAGTGCATTAATTCTTGACCTATGGTGAAAAACATGTTTTGTGAGGTCACACTGACTTATGACCTTCAACCACAAAATTCGAATCACTTTCATTCTTCAGTCCAAGTGGACGTTTGTGTCAAATTTAAAGAAATTCCCTTTAGATGTTCTTAAGAAATCACATGTTCATGAAATGAGACAGACACAAAGTCACAGTGCCCTTTGATCTATGGCCACCAAATTCCAATCACTTCATCTTGAGTCCAAGTGGATGTTCGTGCCAAATTTGAGGAAATTCCCTTTAGGTGTTCTTGAAATATAGCACTGACAAGAACGAGACAGATGCAAGGTCACAATGACCTTTAACCACCAAATTTTTATCAGTACAACCTCGAGTCCAAGTTTGTGCCAAATTTGAAAAAAAAAAAAAAAAAAAAAAAAAATCCCATTAGGCCTTCTTGAGATGTTGCAATCATGAAAGGAGAAAAACACAAGATCACAGTGACCTCTGACCTATGACAACCAAATTATAATCAGTTTATCTTTGAGTCCAGGTGGATGTTTGTGCCAAATTTGAGAAAATTCCCTCAAGGTGTTTTTGAGATATCGTGCTCAGAATGGGACAGACGGACGGACAACCTGAAAACCTATTGCTTCTGGTCATGGCCATCACCAGCATGGAGGTATAAAAATGATCCAAACTAGGAAACTTGGGTCAAAACTAAAAAAAAAAAAAAAAGAAAGTCTGTTTTGGTTGTTTAAGACATTTAAAAATGTTTTAATATTTCCCACGACCTACATGATCCTTTAAACACACATTTACAATCCGTACAATGATCATTAACACTCCTTCTGTCTCCGAACAATAAAACCTGAGTAATATTATCCCGCACTCACAGAGGACACGTTATTCTCCTCACAGATGACACATGTACTCCGCCATCACGCCGCCTTACACCATTATGAGGTCAACAGGCTACAACATTACGCACAGACTCTGAGTGGTCTTTATAATGAGCACCGCTGAACACACACAACTGAACTGAATGGAAAATTGTTTAGGTTAAAGTTAGGCCGACGTCTCGGCATCATTCTCACCACGTCCGCAAGTTGAAACCATTAAGAAATAGACAAATCACTCAATTAAAATGGCTCAGTGTGGATTTCTGTTTGGTGTCACGTTTAAATCATGCCGACTTCCTCAGGACTCTTATCTCGGCTAATTCCATTAGAACGTGGACGGGGTGGAGGAGAACTCAATCTAGGAATTATTCCATGTAGGCTAATTCACCTGTCTCCGGCCTAAATGAATGGAGGTAATTTGGCTCAATTGAGAGTAAAGATGGAGAAGGAGGGAGAGAGGGAGAGAGGGATGGACAGAGTGGAGGGAGGAGAGAGACAGAGCTGACCGGAGGAAAGGTGGAGCTGCAGAAAGCCTTTTTCTGCTGATAGACGGTGTTGCAGCTGATGAAGGAAATGAGGAAGAAAACAATTTTAAATGGCTTTTAGTTTAAGTCTCCCACTCTGGGTGATGGGGGGCCGATAACAGAGTGCATAATAGCAGTCAATGAGCATTAGTGTGTGTCAGAGAGCAGGAGGAGGAACGTTAGCACATAACACTCATCATAAAGGCTTTATATTCTGTATTACAGATATATCTACAGCTCATATGTCACTATAGCTCACTCAGCTCGTCACTACACTTTCTATCGTTGTCCAGCTGTGTTTTTAACTTTTTAAAAAATGACAAAACTCATATTAACCATAAGACTAGTCCATACCCACTGAGTGCACAGTTGTCCACGTACAGTTTCACATGGTGTGTATTTGGGATACAGGTCATAGGAAACTGCAGATTAAATAGTCAACTGAACCCATTAAGAAGAGCAATGTATTCAGACAGAGTGTTTGTGAAGTTGATAGCACAATTGCTTTAGTGAAAGTACAGTAGTACCACTGCCAATAGTGGGATAGTTAGTGGGCTAAAACTGTACATTAGTAGTTGAGGTAGCACGTTGAAAGGCAGATAGTTAAAGTGTTTATATGTAGTATATTATATGTTGTATTGACTTAAAAGTGGAGCGCACTGGTAGTTCACATGGGAAAGGTGCGGCTAGCCCT
>NC_065506.1:49182573-49228098 GCF_006386435.1 Epinephelus moara | reverse complement strand
GAGGCATCTCTGTGCAAAGTTTCATGTCTCTACCACATACGGGGCATGAGATATGCCCATTCAAAGTTTGCCATTTCAATGGGTTGCTATAGCGCCCCCCTTTGGCCAATTGATGTAATATTGCTTCATTGGCATCCTCCCATGACCCTCTACCACTGTGCCAAATTTCACATGGATTGACCAAGTCAGTGAGGAGAAAAACGTGGAACACACACACACAGTCATTATATAGTAAGATAAGATTAAGGTAAGACATGTGTGTATGTCCATGAACGCCAATCAATCGTAAAATGACAGCGTGCTCCCGCTAGTCAACAATTAACATACATCCCCCTATGAATACCCAGTGACCACCATATATGTGTGTATATATATATTTATATAACCCTAGAGATGGTTGTGCTGAAAATCCCAGTAAATACTCAGAGCAGCCCGTCTGGCACCAACAACCATGCCACGTTCAAAGTCACTTCAATCACCTTTCTTCATCATTCTGATGCTCCGTTTGAACTTCAGCAGCTCGTCTTCACCATGTCTACATGACTAAATGTTAATGAGCTGCTGCCTCATGATTGGCTGATTAGCTATTGTGTTAATGAGCAGTTGAACAGGTGTACCTAATAAAGTAACCAGTGAGTATATATTCTAGCATAATGCATTTTTTTCTTGCATGCATCTTATTGTGTTTCTATTTCTTATAACTTCTCTGTGTCCATATTGTATAACAGCAACTGTTACGTCTTATTTTCCTCCAATCAATCAAGTATCCTGAATCTTAATATGTCGTATTTGTCTGTATGAATAATATAGAAACCACACTGACTGCAGGTACATCAGTATATTGAGGAACAGCAGCAGCTGATTTATTGCAAACGTCACAGTCTGACACAAAGTGATTTAACACTTTGTTCACAACATGTTAACACTGTTTTATATTTTAATATCAGCTATAACTAATTCAGGAATCCTGCTGGTAACTTCCACAAGTGCTGCCAAACTTTGCTCTTTCTTCATAAATATTTGATCCTCCTCAGTTTTAATATAACCAAATAATGTGTTTACATTTACAGCAACTGTATCCCCTTATTGTCTCTGTTAGTTTCCCTCTGTGTCCACTGTTTATTACACATCTTACTGTGTGCCCATTTTTATCTTTCTCCCTGCTGAATTCCATTAATATTTTCAGCTGCAACAAGCTAATTTCCCCGAGGGCTCCGCTAAAGTCTCATGTTATCGTACATTCACACTCTACCTCTCTCCGATGTAGCCTGCCGTGCACTGGCACTGACCGCTGATGTGGTCACACAGGCCCTCGTTACGACACGTGCACTCCTGAGAGCAATTAATGCCGAATGATCCGAACGGACACGGCTGGGCGCAGACCGGACCCTGAGGAAGAGGAAGAGGAAGACATGACCATCAGGTTAGCATGCACGTCAGACAGGAACACAAAGTGTTTAAAGGAGAGCAAACATCATCATCATCATCTGCAGAGCTCTGTCCTGACATCAAACCACACTGATACTAATCATCACCTCTCCTCCTAAAAGCTGCACGCTGTAGGGGAACTGAAAAGAAACAAGGGAGCGTGCACAGCGTCACATCCTTTGGATTGTACTGAAAAAATGTTACCCTTTACATAGAGATCAGTCCACAGGCTGTTAGAAGCGACCGAGACAGTCGGGGAAGGTCTCAGTCTTTACATTAAAATCAGTTAAAAGTTACATACAGCACCTTTAACCTAGCTTCTACGACCCTCTCCCATGACTTCATGCTGTGGCTGACCAATTTCAGACTTCTACTGTTCAGCACATCACCCTCAAGGTCATTGCACGTCTTGTCTGAAATTGTCGCAGGGGTAAAACCCAATATGACCTCACGTTGTGTCATGTTTGCACACTGATTCCAAAACATTCATCCATCGTTAGAGTTTTTGGAACAGCGTTTTTTTTGCATCTGTCAAAAGTTCAGAGAGTGTTTGACAAAGAAGCGGTGAAGAAGTGGCGCAGGGACGAGAGAGGAACGGAGGGTCAGACAGTAATGTTCAGGTGGATGATGATGACGGGGAGAAGGATGTAAAAGAGGACCAATGCAGACGCTCTGCCCCTACAGGTAGCTGTTGTGCCAAATTCGAGACACGGACAGAGATTAGCGACAGAACGGGAGGAGCCTCCAGTGGAGAGAAGCAAGGGACCAAATGTGTCTTTTCATTTTGTCTCGTATTGCGTATCTTTGCCCTGAATAGAACAATAAAATGCATCGGACTCAGTGTGCAGGGCTTCTGTGTGTAACAATTTTTATTGGATAATGAGTTTTTAAAAAAACGTGTACGAAAAATACAGACTTGGTGTTACTCTTAAAAATCGGTACCAGTACGCTTCTTCTCTACTCTTCAAAGGGGAACTAATGTTTTTTTCAACCTGGGCCCTATTTTCCGATCTACTTTTGTCTAAATGAGTGATAGGATGTTCAGTATGTGACATTTCTCCAGTATGAAGCTAGGGCTGACCTGCCTGCAGCCCATGAGCGCGCGCTATATTAAATAATAGGGCACTCAGACAGCGTCAAACAACGTCAAAAATTCGGACATGTTTGTTGTGGCAAGTCAAAACACTCAGAGAGTGAAAGTCTGGCTCTGAAACCTCACGTCTCGCGAGATTTGAGTTGTTGCAGGAAGTTACCGCTAGAGTGACCTTACAAACGCCAGGAGTTACTCTGTTTGGAGTAGTCATGGCTGAATTTTTACCTGATTTTGACCAACTGGATCTGGATGAGCCATTTGAATTTGATGAGCGCCCGTATTTATTTGAACACGGAGTACACGGAGTACACGGAGTACACGGACGCAGAGCTCATTGAAACTGAAGAGGGATGAGGAGAGAGAGGGAGCAGCAACAGGCAGAGGAACATGTCTGAATCCAGCTAAAGGTAAACACACACGTTCATTTCTCCTTTCCGTTATGTTGTCAGATAATTATACTAACAATCCGAGCCTATCTGTGTGAAAAAAATGCACTTTTAGTGGACGTATTTTGACGTTGTTTGACGCTGTCTGAGTGCCCTATTATTTAATATAGTGCGCGCTCACGGGCTGCAGGCAGGTCAGCCCTAGCTTCATACTGGAGACATGTCACATATTGAACATCCTATCACTCATTTAGACAAAAGGAGATCGGAAAATAGGGCCCAGGTTGAAAAAAACATTAGTTCCCCTTTAAGCACCCTCTTACTTTCCAAGAATGTGTAAAACAATCTGATTAACAATATAAGTAGTGTTATATCACATATTAGTGTCCCTTGATTAATGAGTCTTCTCCAGCCTGGTGTGAGCTAAACTTTGAGGAGGAAACACTACAATATAAAACGGTTGTAGAAATATTCAGCCTCAGCTCCGAACACAAACGTGCTGATCTCAGCTTTGGGTTTAAAAACTCTCCGTTAGCTGAACTCAGATAAACGTGCACATCAGCTGGTTTTGCTGTGGATGTTGTGCAGGTCGTCGTACCACCCAGCCGGCAGGACAGGAGCACTCTCCGGTGACGTGATGACACGTTCCTCCGTTCTGACAGGGACAGCGCTGTTCACACAGGGAGCCATGTTTCCCTGGAGGACAGGGCTCCTCACAGCTGGAGGGAGGAGACAGAGGAAGGAGACATGTTGAGGTGTGACGTGTCAGAGTGAAGCATCTCAGCACTGACAGTGAGCAGAAGGTTAAAGGCTGAACTGTCAAAACACTAATCAGAGGTTAAGGATGATGTCAGACTGTGTCTAAAGCCAACATGCAAAACATAAAAACAACACATTTCTCCATTTCCTAAAGTGTCTCTGTAATATCCTCTCATTAGGAGAGCTCAGCATCAGCACAACAAACACCAGTGTTGGTGTAAACACGCTTATTTTGCTGTTTAACATCACAGTTTTTCTCCATTGCTCCGTGTGCCAACTGTGTTCTCAGGCTACAAATGTCTCCACTTAACTTTTAATCATTTCCCATTCAATTCACACGGTTTCTTTTTACACGACCATCACACAGAAAACACCCTCAGTCTTGTTCCCGATGAAGAGGAAGCTGTTTCTGTTAAGTCGGCTCAGTTACTGTCAGTCAGAATCACGGCTGCAGGTTTCAGGAAACACACGGAAACAGTTTGTATATGCGCCAGTCGCTGCTGCTGTCTCAGCTCATCGCGCTGTGAGCACACGTAACAACCCAAGGCGACGCAAATTAGTTTATCAATAATTTTTATCACCTCCTCTCTTCTGTCATCATGAACAGGGAGGCTGTGCAGTCACAGGAAGCTCAATAAGAATCAGACCTGATCAATAAAAGTGACGGGGACGTGAAGCAAACACACTGTGACACTCTGCATACAATCATATTTTAAAAATGGTATACGTAATTTTTCTGTATTAAAACGTCTAAAAACAACTAAACTTGAGTTGTGGTCTTAAATTATCCCAAATGTTTCTAACAAACGCAGGGAAATCTGTCATTTTAATCCAGGACACGCTCCGTGTCATTTGGTCATCGTCGCCTGTTTGTGGCATTTTGTATTCTGACTTTTAATCCAGTTTAAAGCCACATTTTCACAATACGCTTTTTAGATATTGTTAGTTTTTAAAGGTACACTGTGCAGGATGTCAGTTGAAAGTGAAAGTAAAAGTAAATCCCAGATTCACTCTCGCTCAGCGTTTCATATTTCTATATTCACATTTTTCTGCGCTGTGTTTTTTGAGCCCTTTTACAAGAAATTGCACCTTTGCATTTTTACACAGAACCAAACACCTGCAGTATCATTCCACTCCTGTGTGTGGTTTTAGACAGCATGCCGGCATTGTGGACGCAGAAGGTGTGACGGATGTGACATGTAACACAACAGCATCGGCCTCGAGTGTGTTTCATTGTGTTTAGAATAATCCTTCACACAGTAGTATATCCTGAACTATGTGTTTTAACCAGATGAAGGATTTTAGTCATCAGACGTCACTGTGGCCAACACATTACAAACTTTATGTTTAAAGAAAATGAAATGACTCTTTAATTTATTTCTGTCATATATTACTTATATTTAAAAAAAATCACCCATCTTGTTCATGTAATAAAACTAATGCAGAATTTATGTTATAAATATTTTAACTTTAATCAAAGGTAACCATCAGCAGCACATTCTGATCAGCTCCACCTCAATAATGTATCACACAGATGAATTATGACATTAACCAGTTACATATGTTCCTTTTTGTTTAATGTCAAAGTTCAGCTTCATTATTTTAAAATCACTGCGTCTGAATGAGTCAGAGTGACAGACAGCCATCACATCCAACAGTCAAAGAGCAACTCACAAGGCGCCGGTGTATCCGGGCGCACAGAGGCACTCGCCGGTCTGATGGTGGCAGGTGGCGCCGTTGAGGCACTGGCACTCCAGCAGGCAGTCCTTGCCGTAGTAGTTGGGGTCGCAGGGCTCCTCGCAGCGCCAGCCCTGGAAGCCGTCAGTGCAGACGCAGGCTCCTGTTATCGGGTTACATTTGGCCCCGTTCCGGCACTGACAGCGGTTACTGCAGTGGGGCCCCCAGAAGTCACTCTCACAGCCTGTAGAGGAAGAGGAGGAGGAAGAGGAGGGTGTGAGTCAACATGTGATTTAAAACCGTGTGATCATCCATATCTGCAGAGTGGAGAGGTCTGAGAGTGTAGAAGAGGCATGGACATCTGGACATGAGGTCATCCACATGAGAGTTTGACATAGAGCAGAGAGGTGAGATCAAACGAGGAGAAGAGAGAGAACACGACACATTTTTATCAAACGTTTAAGAATTATACTTGACAAAGCTCAGCTAAAAAACATGTCCTCGACTGCAGACCACTGTCCGAGGCCAACACACAACAAAACTGGTTGTGTTTTTCTGAGTCATCACTGTTTTCAGGAACTTTTTACGCATCAAACATGGCTGTTTTTTTGTGACCCATGGCTGTTGTTCCAGCAGGGATAATGCCATGAGAAGCACTTCACCAATACTTTGCTGTGTTTCCAGCTGGAACAGTGCAGCACAAAGCAGGTAAACTGAAGCTTTTCAAGACCAACAAATAATAACATTGGTTGTTTTTTAGCGAGTCATCACTGTGTTTCTAGCGGGAATTTTAGCCTCCAAAACCATATGTTTAAAGCTGAAACTGTTCAAGACTAACAAACAACAAAAACAGTGTTTCCAGCTACTTTCTAGGCACCAAGCAAGGTTGTGTTGTAGTGATCCATCGCTGTTTTTCCACCTGAGATAATGCCATGACAAGCAGTAGTTTTTCACCATGACTTTGCTGCATTTCCAGCCAGAACAGAGCCACAACAAGCAGGTATTTTAAGCAAAAACTTAAGACCACAAACTGGTTGTTTTTTAACCCGAGACACTGCTGCATTTCTAGCGGGCATTGTGACCCTTAAACTGGGCATTTTCAATCCAGACATGATCTTTTCTGACCATAACCAGGTGGTTTTTGTGCCCAAACCTACCCTGAAACTTAAAGTTTCAACATATATGTACATAATAACATATCAGTGGTTTGCATCTGGCCTGCTTTCTCTCTCACACAGTGGTAAATATTTTGTCTGTGCCGGCTGCTTGCTCTAAACGCCATGAAAAACACTCTGCTTGTATGATCACTGTATTTTTAGAAAGCTTGGGTTTTATACTTTAGAGAGCAGAACAGGGGCAATAGTCTGGAAACACACACATATTTTTCTATACTCTCTTTTCTTGTTTCTACACTTATCCAGGCCTGGAAATGACTTAAAGCAAATTCCAGTTTCCATACACTGAACAGTTTCACGTGACTGTCCACGTCTATTCAGAGCAGGAAAAGCCAATCAGAAACCAGGATTTTTACCTTCATCTGACACGTTGTTCACTCCTTTAAAACAAGTCCCTTCATTTGTGATTTTAAGTTTTAAAAAAGTTGTGTTGTATTTGTCTGTAACATCTCCAGAGGTGATTGGAAATTGTTAAATTGATATCAAATAATAAAAAAATTATTTGAAAGTGAAACACAAAGAAAACTCTAACGTCCTGTCATAAGGAGACTTTAGCTTTGTTAACAAATGCAAACACAGAAAGTGACAGCAAACAAAATGAATCACAGTTTTAGTCCTGCTGATTTATTGGACTGATGATAAATAGGTAACATCCTATCAAAGGTTCAAATTAAATGCAAATAGAAAACTAACGACATCCTATTTTGAATTACACATGTTGCCTACGGTAACATAATTGTTATGACTAATGATAGTTTGTACAATCAGTCCAGAGCACTTCAGTTACTGCAGTCATCAGGGATCTACTTTACACCAACTCAAGAGACCTCTGGAGTGCTGAAAAAAAAGACTTCACCCTTTTAACTTTTTCTAAGTTCAGAATTTCACTTTAAGCAGAAGAAAGACAAAAGTTTTGTTTGGTCTTTAAAGGAAAAGTCTGGGACTATTGAAGGAAACTAGATGTCAGTGGATGCAAACAAACAGATGAGAGGAGACAACAGACAGTTCAGGGTACAAACGTCCTGAAGTACAAAACAAAGCACTGGTCCCAGTCTCCATCAACACTGGCAGAAATGAGTTTTACAACAGTGACACTGCGGCACCTCGGACTCGTCTCTGAGGGGAGCAGATGTGTAAATCTGCACACTGTTGTCTCTAAATGTCAGTGAGAGGCGACAGGCTCAACAACTGTGATCTGAAGTTCACATAAAGCAACAAACGGGGCATCAGTAAACTCTATCAGCAAACGTCGATGTTTACCCACCCAGCTGGGCGCAGATCTCTTCATACCAAGAGATACCTTAATGCAGGCACGCCGGGGCTACAACTATTTATATGTGACTTTATAAGTTTAAACTCAGATACACCAAAGCACAGAAATAGAGTTTAAGAGGGAGTTTTTACGTTTGAGCTAATCTGATGCTTTAGAGGAGAGTCATCGTCAGGCCTGGTGCAGCTGCAGCACGGATCCTCTCACTGATCTGTTGGAACAAACTTTTTACCTTTTTGATCTGTTACTGCTCTCCCAGAAACTAAAGGTGATGACTGGAACTATTTAGGGTTCTTCGGCTTGTCCCCATAAGAGAAACCTTTTTGGCTCCTGCTAGAACTTTCAATGAAACCTGTAACTCTGTCAAAGGGTTCTACCTAGAAACCCAACATACAGGGTTATACCTAGAACCTTCTGTGAAAAGTTCAACCCAGAATTGACGGTGGGTCGCTGCTGCTGCTGGCTCTATGTGCTTAAGCCCCGCCCACACACATTCTCATTGACTGATGAATTGCCGCTGGTTATTTATATTATTGTGCTCTGCTCTCTACCCTACTCTCTGCACAGAGAGTTGTTGACTAGAGATGATACGCCGTCTCACGGTGGTCACTTCCTGTCAACGTTACAGATCAGAAGCACAGAGAGTCGTTGACTAGAGATGTGGCTCCATTTCTTTCATACATTTTATTTAAAAGGATCAAATATTTCTATGAAGGATTTTGATAATAATGATAATAATAATAATAATAAAAACATTTCCAGTTTCTCAGATTGATCCGCTCTGCTGACTTCTTCAAATGTGCTTTATCGTATTTCCAACCTCAGTGACGGCTGAATGAGGCAAGTGATGTATTTTCACCACATTTCACCATGAAGTTAAAAAGAACCGAGACTGTAACTCAACAAAGTGCAGAATCTTTTTGTGCCACTTTACGTCTTCATATTCTCACCTCCAGTTTGAGTTTGACATGTCCTGATGCTGTAAAATGTTCTGAAAGAATCTGAGGAATGTAACTCAGAGGAGATAAATGACACTTCTGTAAAATAACTCTGAGCTTCTTTTTTAAATTCTTTACGCAACAAGGTTCTGTCATTTTTTATTTGAACAAACGACTGCTACGGTATGAATCCCTTCCAGGAGAGTCGTTGTCTTGGTGCAGAAATCATTGTTTTTTCTGAACATGGACGTTTGTTTTTAAGAGACATCGTATCCATGTAACACGCAGAAACTTACATATCTAAAACTGACCGGAGGGGTGCATAGAGCATTATAGTTTGGAGCGTAGGGCCTCAGACTGAGCTGCTGTATTTGATGAGTTGGGAGAGTGAGAACGTGTTGATGTTTTGGATTTTAAAAAACTGTTTTTTGAACCCGCCTCTTTCCCTTTACTGACGCTGATAAGTGAATTCAACAGATTCTCAGGATTTGTATTCAGAAAATACATCACAGGTCTGGAGGAGGATGAATCTGGTATAAATATCTGGTATAAATCAGAAGCTGAAGACATTAGATGAAAACAAGTACAAAAGACGGGACATTTTATTGTATATTACATCATCTCAAGATAACATAAATCCAAGCACTATTATCTATTTGATATATGCTCACAGGGCGAACTGCACTCCCCAGACAGGAAGTAAAGTACCCAGAGAGTGAGTGCCAAGAACTCTGAACGAATGGCCTTAAGTTAAAAGGAAAACCCTGGAAACAGCCGAGAGAGACGGAAAAAATGGTCCAGACTTGGAGAACTTTTCCCCCCAGATGTGGGTGGCAGTCTTGCAGATATTAAAGTGTTAAATGTTTCATCAGTGCTGTGGTGGACAGAGCTCTGAGCAGACAAAGCATAAATCAGACTTGCACTCATTTCCTCTCAATCTTCCTCTAATTTACTCTCTGTTTTCTATGCGTCTCCTCCTTCCTCCTGCCCTATCTCCATTTCTCTCCTGCCTCTCTCAAAGAGGGGACTTCTCTTTATTTCTCTTAACTAGTGAGCCAGCATAGTCAAATCCTTTATCCTCTCACAGCCTCAATTATTCAGCAGCAAAGAGTCCAAATCAAGTGACTAATGACTTTGATCAAGAGTAGCTCGCTGGCACTAAGCAAAACTTTCTGCACTAAATTAAGAGCTGCATAATATACTTTGGCAAGGGCTAACTCTTTAAGGAATATTTCGAGGTTTGTCTACGGTGAAGTCGCTCTTTGCCAATAATAAAATGTGAGCCTGCTCTTTGCTTTGCCTCTTTCCTTTCTCACTTCTAATAGAGAAACACACCTGACACTGTTAACCTGCCTCTTTGTTTCTGTGACACTCTTTAAATCCAACAGTCGACTGCAGGTTGTTGTGAACGGCAAATTAGTTCTTGATTAAAGGAGTAGTTAAGGTGGTTTAATTTATTAAGCTTGTTCCACACCAACGAAGGTTCAAAGTGCTATTAAGGTGCTTATTTGCTTTCTTACCGAGCGTTAGATGAAAGCTACACTACTCTCATATATTAAGAGTTTGTATTAAAGGTAATGCCAGGAGAGGATAAGTTAGCTTAGCTTAGCTTAGCTTAGCTTAGCTTAGCATGAGAACTAGATTCAGGGGAAGACAGCTAGCCTGGCTCTGTCCTCACAGCTCATTACCTAATGTATTTACCTTTTGTTTTTTGTTGTTGTTTTTTTAGTTTGTTGACAAACATTCATTCATCTTCTGAAACGACTTATCCTGTTAGGGGTCGTTTGGGGGTGGAGCCTCTCCCAGCTGACATTGGGTGAGAGGCAGGCAATTAACCTGCATGTCTTTGGACTGTGGGAGGAAGCTGGAGCACCCGGAGGAAACCCACGCTGACACGGGGACAACAAAATATAAATGAAAACATGTCTCTTCAGGAGCTTACTGTGCATTAAACACGTTAATAAAACCTACATTGTTGCCCCTGAGGACAACAGAGGATTCATTTGTTTATCATTTCTGTACATTAATAACAGTCTGTGGTGACAGTTAAAAACTCCTGTGGAGCTTCAGAGTGTCACTGACTACAAGACCCATAAGCCTCAGCCAATTGTGGTCCCTCAAGCTCAGGCCCTGGTTGGCCATATCAACAGCACTGGAAGCTCCTATTGGCTCAAGTGAGGTGTCAATGGAAAGGTCAGGAGGTCGCCTCCATTTTGAGCTCTCATTCGTCCGATTGTGTACATATACAACAGAGAAATTATGGATAATACGTGGAGACGCATGAATGTTGAAATGATGTAACGATGGCTGGTGGCTATCTGTGGATGTAATAATGTGTTTGGACTAAATATCTCACTGGATTTAAACCTTTAGGACTGTAAGAGGTGAAATAGGAGCTGTGTAAAGTGTGATTCTGTCGCGTTCACAAGAATGCAATGGACAAGGTCCCAGTGACCTTGACATTTGACCTCTGACTACCAAAAACTTATTGTTGAGTCCAAGTGGACATTTGTGCCAAATTTGAAGAAATTCCCTTGAGGTGCTCTTGAGATATTGTGTTCACATGGATGGGATGGACAGATGTAGCTCACCTGGCTATCACTGATGTGGAGGTTTAAAAACATAAATATAAATAAAATAAATAAATAAATAAACATTTTGGCTTATTGGGTAAAAATCCCAATGATAAACTTTGAGCATATTGTAATTCATGTGGTCTGAGAGAAAACTGGACTTCTTCACCTCCACTTGGCTCAGTTTTTATGCTTTTGAAAATCTAGCCTTCGACTTCGTCCAATCACAGGTCATATCAGAGAGAGGGCGTTCCTATTGGCTGTTCTACAAATGCAGATGTGCGTGCACGCCCCTGCCAGGTGGCACAATCACGGCTGGAAATGCCGCCGATGTCTCGTGGTGGCTTAGTGGCAGAGCAGGCGCCCCATGTACAAGGCTGTTGCCGCAGCGGCCCGGGTTCGAATCCAGCCTGTGGCCCTTTGCTGCATGTCATCCCCCCCCTCTCTCTCTCTCCCCCTTTCACACTTGACTATCCTATCTATAAAGGCAAAATGCCCCAAAAAAAAATCTTTAAAAAACATTTGGTTTTGGTGAAAAATCAGGGCTGTAAATGTCGCTAACTTCGTGCTAAAAAACAAACAGTTTTGTTATTAGCTGGTCTCAAACAGCAGTCTGCAACTGGCAACCGTCTCATCTAAGCACTGACACATACACAGAAAAACGCGAAAAAATGGGTTCACTTGCACAAGATTCCTTGTCTTTCATGAAGTGCTGCCCAACATGACATCAGATCCACATGTTTCCAGCTCAGCTACAGCAGCGTCAGACAGCTGACAGTAAAGTGTGAGCTCCTTCAGATCAGAGAGTCAGAGCTTCATCTTCAACAGAGACGCAAAAAAGATGAGGGAAACATTTTGAACGACTCGCACTGTGATGTGAAAATACAGTCCTGCTGTTTGTTGTATCTGGCCACTCGTACAGCAGGAGACTGCAGCTGTATACCACCAGAGGAAAAAGAAGCATCTGCAGCCTTCAGTTAATTTTCAGAGTAAAAGCTTTATAACAACAGTAAAACTGGTTCAGAAACCGAGAGCAGCTGGGCAGGTTCAGTGGCTTCACTCTGGTACCGTAATAATTCCTTTTGAAACCTAAATTCAAAGCAATTTAATGTTGGTTTTACTGCATGTTTGAAGCAAAATGTTTGGACGAGGCAGAAATCAAAAATACTCACAAGGTTACATGACGGCAGGGTGAATGATTCACACGTGGATATTCACTCAGTGTTGTGATGAAGAATTGTTTTTTTCTGTTCATAGCAGAAACTCAATAAATTCCAATCTATCTCACCTATAGCGGAGCAGAACATCTGTTTGAGCAGCAATTAGAAGTTTCCAGATATAGAGTCCATTACTGCCTTTACTCTTCACGCTAACACATACAGAACATGATGAAATATTGATGTTTCAAGCATCCTTTTTAATGCAGCAGCTAATTGGAAGATCCACAGACAGACAACCCTCCTACGCAGACGGATACAAAGTTCTATCGTTACGATGTTCCTTTACTCTTTCTTTTATTGAATATAACACCTGACTCCATCTGCATTAACAGACCAGTGTTTAACATGAGAGGCTGAACAGGAAGCCTGAACAGGAGCAACAGGGAGGGAGGAGGGACAATTAGAGAAAGGTGATTAAAACTTTTAAATAGAACGAGAAAAAAACAAAGGAAAGCAATCAAGTCGTATAATCGCCTGAAGACAAAACAGACTTTAAATTTCAGGAGAAGCTAAAAAGATCCTTGTTGCACAAACCACAGGACTCTGTAATGAGTCTAAACAGGAAACGCACAAGTTTAATGTGTCCAGCACCTCTGTGCAGCGTCTCAGCTCATTAACTGGCAACCTGAAGACGAACATGAGTGGTATCGATCCTCTCATCTGACTCTCAGCAAGAAAGCAACATGTAATTAGCCAACAGGTCCTCCACATTCAGCGACAAAATATGTTGTTTCTATCTGCTCTCCAGAAGAAGTGTTTCCTAATCTCATAAATTTTTATAACTTTTCCAAAAACCAACAATCTGACAGTTGTGTTGTGTTGCTCACAAACCATCGTTACTGAAGAATGAATCTTTTGGGGAAACAAACTGAACTGAATCACTTCCTGAAATGATCCGTTTGTGTCTCAGTCAGTTAGGAGCAAACTTACAGGAACTCACTGAGTGAGTGATTCAAGTTGGGGGGAGTGATTTATGGAATATACTCAGTGTATCATGACATGTCCCCTGAGGGATGTATAAAAGGTATATATATGGCGAACACTGAGTATAAATGGTCACTGGCCATTTATTCAAGTCACCAGCATGAGACTCGCTTTCTCTCTCACTCACAGATACACACATAAAGACTTCTAAACATCAGACGCCACACACTCCGCCCAGCCAGATCAATTTCTCCCAAGTGATAGTGTGTGAGCAGGCGAGGTGTGTTTCTCATCTGCAGGGCTCCAGACTGCGACCACTTAGTCACATTTTGTGACCATGGAGCACCACTACGACTCACAAATATTATTCATACAGTATATAAACTGGAGAGTTGTTAGAGTGTTTCTAGCTCACAGTGAATAAATCATCATTTTTCATGTTCAGTTTAACTTAATGATTTCAATGATAGTGTGAGTAGAGGAAGCATGTGTCCTTGTACCTGCAGGGCTCCAGACCGCCACTATTTAGTCACATTTTGTGACCATGGAGCACCACTGCAACGTTTCAATGAGTTTAACAATAGCATTAGCAGATAAAGCATGTGTCCTTGTACCTGCAGGATCCCAGCAAGCAATTCTTTAGTCACATTTTGTGACCATGGAGCACCACTACGACTTGCAAATACTATTTTCCTTATCCGCTGTAGGGGCCAAAGGACAGAGGGATGTTGTATGCTGTAAAGCCCTGTGAGGCAAATTGTGATTTGTGATATTGGGCTTTATAAATAAAATTGATTGATCGATTGATATTCATATAGTTGATATCGTTGTTTGTGTTTTTCTAGCTCACAGTGAATAAATCCTCACGTTTAACGGCTTTACGGCAACAGTTTGACTTAATGAGTGTAACAATAGCAGAGAAAACATGTGTTTTTGTACCTGGAGGGCTCCAGACTGCAGCTATTTAGTCACATTTTGAGACCATGGAGCACAAGTGCGACCTGCAGATATTATTCATATATGAACTGGAGAGCTGTTAGTGTGTTTCCAGCTCACAGATGAAAACATCCTCACGTTTAAAGGTGCCAGAGTAACAGTTTAACTTCATGCTAACGGCTAAGGTCTGACTGTTGAGCGGAAGCTTCAAGTTCACAGCAAAAACATAAACACTTCCTACCCGAGACAAACTGGGTGCTTCAAAATAAAAGCAACATTGGTTTCGCTTTAATTTATTTAATTATAAATATACTTTATTTTACTTTACTGTAACTATACTTAATGTAACTTTATTGTATTTGTTTTTATTAACTGTAGTTGTAGTTTAATATTTTAGTAATCTACAGTAATTAAAAAGAGATTTTAAAATATCTTAATATATATTGTGTATTCCACTCTAGCCTACAAATACTGCAGCATTATTTTAAAGCCATATCACCTAGCACTAATTCAAGTCATTCCTTTTTTGCTCACATAGTGCAAGTATTAGTTGTAGTTTTTTGTTTGAACTACTTTAGTTTGACTTACACAATTTTAAATCAATGTCTTGGTTAGTTATAAAATCATCCCAATTTGCTCTGGGTGTTGATTCACTCTGACTCTGTGTTAGACAGTGAGAATCAATCAGTTCTGTTTCAGATTTTATCTTTTCTTCATTCTACAGGATGCTGATTTCCAAATGTGAATGTTTCAGTATGTTTAAGGCTTCCCACAGTGAACAGGCAGTGAAGCACTATGTGAACTCTCTAAAGCTAAAATCAAGTAAATAAAATAAAATAAAAAAGTCTTGTGTAAATATGGTAATTACCAACAGGAGGAGGCATCAAAGTTAGTGTTGATTAACTCATTTGGTTTATGAAGCCATAAAGAACTTTGATTTCAGTTTACTTGAAACCAGTTGAGCCACAGGTGATTTTCAGATTTGGACGTGTGGTGTGGCTGACTTTGACATTTAGCCATATTTTTGGAAAAATATATGTGAATGTCAAATGACTTTATGGCTTGCACACATGGCGGGAGACAGACGAAGGACGGAAAAAGTCAGACAGGCCTAATTTCTGTCTGATTCTAAGGTTACACATGATGTCTTCTCTATAAACTGATGTCCGCACATGAATGCAGAATCTGGAGGTGACGGGAAGATTCTGGAATTGGTTTGTAGTCTCAACAGTATTGATCAATCACGTCGTCACGAGTGGGCTTTGGTTGCCTGCAGGTAAACAGTCTATACGAGAAGGGAGGATGCATTGATCGAACTGCAATCTCAGAAACTATCACATACTGTCTGTTGGCTCTCTAGCCTTACGTTAGCTTTTTAATATGCAGATATCTGCTTATAGAGATTAGTCGTCCCTCAACTCCAACTCTAGTCTTGTCTCAACAATGACCAGCGCACAGAGGAAGAAGTCTTGGTCCAGTTATCTGTATCCAGATTTCCACTGGCTGTAGCCCCTGGAGGCTAAATTGCCGTCAGACTTTTTGTCGGTGGGTTCAGAGATTGGCCATAATGTTCTTCAAGAAATACGTTAAGATGTCAAGGACGATAAGTGTGACTGACTTGAAGCTCTTCATCTAAACAGCTGCTGCTTTTCCCGTCAACCGTACAGGTGACACAGGTTAACGTGTGCTGAGCTGATCTGAACAGGTTTCCTGACGAAATCAGGTGACACAGGAAATCTAGTCTCCTAATCTCCACACTTTGCTTTGAGAAAGGTTCGTCTGAACCCAGCCAAACTCTGCACTAAGGGAAAAAACACTCTGGCTTGTTTGTGTTTCTTTGCACCAATCAAAATTGGATTTGGTCAGTTGTTTGTGTTATTGTTTGCTACCGCACTGTAAATATCCAGCATCTGCTTGTGTTGTCAATGTGCTAACTGGCTAACCAGCGTCTTGAATCTCTCCTGTCTGTCTTCCTGTTTCTCTATTTGAATGATGCTAACAGACTACCGCCACCTGCTGGTGTGGAGAGTTATTTCCTCTCACACAGGCCCAGAACATACATGCTGGTTGGCCATCAGCTGTAGTCCTTGCGGTGCATTCAAGTGCAACTTTTCAGACGAGACACAGGAGACGTGACTGTGTCCCGACCTTTATATGCACAGTCTACATCCTGTGAGTCAAAGTACAGGAAGTCAGACATGACTTTTACACACTGCAGTAACATGACAGTAAATATACGTAGGTGTACAGCAGCTCTGTAATCCCATCTCTCCTCTTATTTACCTTCTTTCAGAGCCACGGACAACTTATTTTAGGTGTTTATTTCAGGGGTATGAGACACGGCTCAGGCTCCGGAGTGAGAACAGTTTTTCCTTACAGTGCAAATGTGTTTTCGGATGCAAAGCAGCAGCCACACAGGAGTTCATCACTTGTATCTGAAACCTTAAAGTGCACTCACACCTCTGATAGTGATATCCCCCTTATGATTCTCAATATGAATCCATAATGTGTGTGTGTGTGTGTGTGTAGCAGGTGCACTTTAACATATTCAAGAGATCATGAGCTGTAACACTGTCACACTGGCAGGTCTTTACACATTCAGCATAATAAGGTCATAATACATTCAGTGCTAACCACATTAGAGGAGCCTGATCCTGAAGAGAAACTCATTTTTCCAACAAAATTTAAATCTGAAGAGCATGATGTGATTAGTCTCCAATATAAAACCCTCTGTTACTGTTCCCGGCCCTGTTTTACCACTGTTCTGTGTTGTGCTATATTGTATTGTAAAGGCCTGAGCAGTGCTTTAGGTAATGTCTGCACACACGCTGTGCATGGCTGATTGATGTCGTCATTAAATCGTCTGCTGCACCTACTTTAAATGCTGCTCTCTCTTGTCTCTCCAGCCATTCGTAAGAAAAGAAAACCTTAAGGGTCTCACTGTACCGCTTTCTCATGACACGGGCAAAAGTTATGCAAATATAATAATCATTCATTAGTCATTATCAGGTGGAAGTCAGTTGGTTGAGTTGTTTTCAGAATTGTGCTATGTGGCCTGAACAAAAATATGTCAATATGCATTTCTGGGGCTGTGATCATTTGAGTGTGCAGAAATCTTTTGTTTATCCAGCAAATTCTACTCAGTCTGGTTCTCAGCAGCGTCCTCAGAGTCAGTGTGGACCCTTTTAGGGCCGACGCCACAATGACATCATTTGATCAGCTGGAGGCAAAACACTACCACCGCCACCACCACCACCACCACCACAGGGCTGTAGGCTCCATAGGAGTGTTAAAATGTGTTTGTCTTGTTGTGTTATTGGGAGCCAGAATAGAAGGAGTCATGGCTCAAAACCAGCCGCCACTGCCCGTCAACAAAAACAAAGACAACTATGGTTAAATGTGATAAGACCAAAGGACTGGACGGAGGCCATCATCAAAAATGCTCACATGTGCAGCGCACACTTCATATCAGGTTAGGGAAAAAGTATTTCCTGTTGTAGGGATGAATAAGGTTATGTGTATTAAGGGTTATCATGTCCACCTCATCAGAAACTGGGGAGGGATTAAGAGGAATATTGGATTTCTCTGGAACGCTAACTTTTTAGCACATTAGCTAACGTTAGCTTCCATAGCAAAACAAACAAGTGTGGTCCTCCTTTGTAAGATTGGCTTCCTGTGACATCATCCATCCACTGAGTGAGAGCATACGGGTCGGCCAGTCTGGTCCCGTTGGTCAGTGTTTACTTATTATAATGTCTGTGGAGAACTGTTTTGCCTCCAGCTAAGCCCCGCCCACCAAAAACACTCATATAAAGACATCGGTATCAGTGTCGGCCCAGAACTTCATAATCAGTGCATCCTGAGTTCAGTTAGAGGTTATTTTGTTCACTTTGTTATTTTACAACGTCATATATTTTTATTCTTCTGAACAAGGTGATTTGTAATTCCTTTGTGCTGATTATTGTATTATGCGATTATTATAAGACATGTACAACATGTTATTGAAAGCAAACTGGAACATTTTTTCTATTGTTAGCTGGGTTCATTTTGGTGATAAACATGCCGTGCTTTGACTGCTGAGCTGCAGCGGAGGGGTGGGGGCTCACCTGCGGCACCAAATGCACCAGGACCACTGAGCCTCCTGCTTCACACTCAGACAGCTCCAAACACACATAGATGCACATCAGTACAGCCAGTACAATCACAACCCTCTGATGCTAAGCTAACAGCCTGCAGCAGGATCAGTATGGACACACAGCTCTTTATTAAACTCTCTCCACCTGCAGAAAAACTTTTTAAACTTCTCACACAGAGCTGAGAACTAATCTGCTGCTTCTAACCAGGAACACAAAACCTCTCCAGCATTTAATGAATATTGAAAACATCTGCCCTAAACAACCACTGACATCTGCATGATGAGTGTTTTACATTAATCAAACCTGTCAATAGCGTCACGGGGCGGGCCACAAGGTTAAAGTGATTAACTGTGAGAGAAAAACAAAGCTCTGCATTCACAAGTGTCCGTTCACAAGAGCAGAATAAATTGAATTAGCAGCTTTTGTGTGGCTCTCGACTGCTTTATGTTTCGGCTGATTGAATCAGAATTAGAGAGGTGGACAAGTAAAAACACAATACTCAGAGAACATTGATTGTTGACTTCTAAAGGCCCACTAGAGGGCATTTCACACACAAAAAGTTTGGGTGTTTATTTGTTGATGTGGAGGAATCAAAGTGAATGTGAAGCACACAGACATGAGCTCCTTAATAAACTGACTTTTATTTTCTATTAAAGACTCTGTACAAACACTCAACTTCTCATCTTACAAACTGAGGCTTAAATCACAGCCTGCCGTCACAGGATGATGAGGAGATAGTTTTCCCGTAAAGAGGAAGTGTGTGCCCCGGTGAGAGGGTGATGGACGAGCGGCCTGATGGGGCCGGAGCGAGGGGGGAATACCCTGCCAATAAGCGAGGCAGAGGGATAGTGCTGAGTGGCCGAAAACGCAGCAGCACTCCGACTGCCACTGGGCCATCTGTTGATCTATGGAGCAGCAGCCGCACTCATTTGTCTTGGTTCCGCCCCGCTGATCACGCTGTGTGTTTGTGGGGCCGGACTCTGAGCTACACAGAGGTTTACTCTGGGTTTATTAGTGCTCACCAGCGGACAAATAAGGGGAGAGAACAGAGGGGGGCGTGGAGGCACGACTTTATCTTACAGGGAAATATACGTGGACATGTCTGAGGAGGGTGTGTGTTCACTGACTGTGAAGGTCTGAGGTCCTCACATTAACGTACACGCATTTTATTTTTACTGACACGTGACGCATTATGATTATTTTCAATATTGTTTGATCTGACTATTATTTTCTTGAAGGGGCTCTGTGTCAGTGAGTGTGTCAGTTGCCTGCACACAGTTCTCAACATGGAGATTACTGAGCTGGCGGCTAGCAGCTAACGGTGCTAACTCTATAAACAGTGCTGACAAAGCTAACGGTGTTAACCAAGGGGGGACTGGAGGGTGGGCGCTACACTTCCATGACAATGCCATTCTGGTATCAGCAGCAACGGCCGTTTCAGCGCGGTACAGAGCAGCGGTGATGAGCTAGCCCGTCTGAAAAACACATACAGTATACTAACATTCACTGGACCGTCTGAGCACAACAAACCACAGAGGGAGTGTGACTTCATTCTCTGCTCAGGACGCCATCACCCCACTTTATCTTCACAAGGCAGAAAGTGGCTGCTGCGATAATAATGCTCTGAACGTCGCATGCAGAACCTTTAATAATAACATGCCTGGATAAATACCATAAAATAGTGAAAAATTCTCACCACAATTTCCCAAAGCTCAAGGTGACACATTCAAACAACTTGTTTTGTCCGAACAAAGACAAAAATATTCAGTTTACAATCACAGGAGGAAGAGCAATAATGAAACCTGAAAAGCTGGAACCAGTTTTGGCATTTTGGTTTAAAAAAAAAAAAACAACTTGCAATTTTATTTTGTGTTGATCATCACTCATCAAGTTGTTTCTTGCTTGATAATCAATTCAATAATTCTTTATCAAATAGTAATAAGTCATGACTATTGGTTTGTTCAAACAGAATGCAAAGCACGTGTTTTGTGATTGCCTATAAAGTCACTATAAGGACGGGAATGACAGGACACATGAAATTCATGATGCTCCCGTGTTCACACGGTGCCATGTCATAATTCCGAAATCTCAATGTTTCGACATCCCATTGGTCCGACCATATTAAACCCATTGTTCCGATGTCCCGTTGTTCCGAAATCTCAATGTTGCAATGCAAAAAGTTGAAAAAGCAAGCAGCAAGGGAAAGCAGCAAGAGACCCTGTTGTCATGTTGTTTACTGTTGCCATGACGACAACGGTCGCCCTGTTTTGAGGAAGTAGAAACGATGTTGAAAGTTAGAAGTTTAACCCAAACCATTATCTTTTCCTAACCTTAACCAAGTAGTTCTTGTGCCTAAACCTAACCAGACATTAACCATGAAACAGTTATTTTGTAACAATGAAAAATTAGATTTTGGAACAACGGGACTTCGTAACAATGAGTTTAATATGGTCGGAACAATGGGATGTCGAAACACTGAGATTTCGGAACAATGTGTCATTTTCGGAACTATGGGATGTCGGAGTTATGAGCGGACCTCGTTCATACGAGTTGAATTTTGTCAACTTGTTCAAGAAATTTGCAAGTTGCTGTGTCATAAAAGCATCAGTGTTGAGATCTGGTTGACATTTTCTTGATGTTGCTGATAATCAGAAAAGGAGGACAAACTTATTCTGGAGCTCTACGACAGAGTTTTGCACAAGGTGTTGGGTACTCGATGGGTAACCCCCCAAAAAGCTGTGTAACACGTAAAAATATGTACATATATAAATTCACAGGTAAAAATGAACTATGTGGGGGCGGGCAGCAGGTGAGAACAAAAATATATTTTATTATTTTCAGAATAAAACGCAGCAAAAAGATGTGCAGTATATGTGTAATATTTTGACACAAGTGTAACCTTTGACCCCGTGGTCACATTGGTCACCGACGTGGAGGACTTCAGCCATGAAACTTTGCAGCCCGAGGATGAGGTGGCAGCTTACATGGAGTTCAAGACACCCAAGGAGGATCCTTTGGAGGTTTGATGGTGGTGGAAGGAGCATGCTAACATGTTTCCTAACCTGGCAGTGACTGAATGTTTTCACCATCCAGTCAAAGAGACGTCTTCTCTGCTGGATTTGGAATTCAAGAACGGAGAAAACGCACAGCAGTGCAGAGCCAGTGGTCAGTAGGAAGTATCCATCCAGCTTTTGAAGGCAAACAGAAATAACCACCGCATCACATTCCATCTTTGTTTCTTTCAGGAATATAGCTCAGCATGATGGGAAATCAGTCCTCTGATTTAATTTGAGGTAAAAAGTTTTGTGTGAATAAGAACCTCATTAAAAGACAAAGATTGCAAAGATTTGTACGTCAGCAGGAGTGTAGCAGAACATGAAGTGTAGGCAGTGCTCTGCTTATTTAAATGTGAAAGTGCAATAAAAACAATTTGTTCCAAAAATCAATGAATAATTGTGATAAATAATCATGATCTCAATAATTATCAAAACAATCATGATTATCATTTGGTCATAATTGTGCAGCTCTAACAGCAACACTCCAGCAGCCGCATTCACACGAGTCATGCATAGTGAAAATCTACTTTGTGTTTGGTGTGAACGCACCATAAGAACTTTTGTGTGTCAAGTTTTTAGTTAAAAGAAAAACACCACCTACACAGATGTACATCCAAACACCACCGACAGGACGCAAACACACACACACACGAGAAATGATGTGTCGCATGAGGTGACATGCAGACAGAGACAAAGAAGCCACAGTCTGTGAACTGAGAGCCACTAAATGGTTTGTTTCAGGGATGAATAAATGATTATAAAGTTGTTCTGTGTCTGTCATCGAGTTCGTCTTCAACATTTCACCCGGGCGAGACGCCGAATCGATGCTGCTGTCAGCCAATGAACGCCTTCTCAGCTGCACTCACAGCGCCTGCTGGGCAAAAGCCAATGAACTATCCAGTCAGTGTGCACACACACATGCACACACACATGCACACGCACACACACACACACACACACACACACAGCCTCCAGCTTAATCCATTCATTTTTAATTCGATGGCATCGTTGTCAAAAACCTACGGAACAGAGGGAGAGAAGCAATCTGCAGGATACTTGTTTTTCATGACTCTGACGACACCTTTGGTGATAAGCAGTCGCTGCTTTGGTGTTTTGCATTTACCGCAGGCGCTGGCTCAATATAATCTATTATTAAATACTACTCTCTTATATTTATTCCAAACAAATTGCTATTGTTGCTTCCATAAACACAAAGACGATAACTTCCCGTGCGGCAGAAGAAAGAGAGTCTCCCTCGCAGCTGAACAGCAAAGTAAGGGCTTTCTCAACAATCCACTGGTTGACTCATTATTGTATCAGCGAGCGCGGCAGAAAATGTGTTTTATTTATAGGACAAAATTGCAAATGATTACTTTACGGCGCAGCAAATCACAGGCGGACTGCTTTTTAACCGAAATGTCCCACAGGCTCATTGAGAAAGGTCAACAGCAGGGACGAGCCCAGCCTCCGGAGAGTAAACAGTCATGAACCACAAGTACAGTGCATTTATATTTCCAGCAGCAGCAGCAGCAGCAGCAGCAGCAGCAGCAGCAGCAGCCGGGTATTGCCCAACAATGCAGCACTTTATTTAAGGCCACACTGCTTGCATGAGTAAAACTATTTTCATCAGCACACTGTCAGACAGCCGCTGTGCACTCCTTTGACAAATGAGTAAACAATACTTTCTAAAGAAGCGGTGGGGGTGGGCGGGTGTTTTTCTGTAGTAAGCCACTCTCACCTCCAAAACAAACTGATGAAAGTCGCCGATAACAGAGCTGTGTGTTGCTAACTGTGTGTGAGTTTCAGCTGAGTTTTCATGCTCGTCAGTAGATAACTATGTCGGGCAAAGCTGAGTTATGAGGAGACAGTTGACCCACATACAAACACACACGCTTGTGTTTAATTCAGAGCCATTGATTTCCTATTTTCAATTAATAATTGTAATTAGTGGCAGCATAGTTCAGGCTGTACGCGACGTGGGTCGATGAGGGGGAGGGCGGTGATGGAGGACAGGCCAGATGGATGACACAATTTACTGCTCACAGGCCTGGAATAAAGTGTCAGTTTACTGTGACACTGACTGCGTCTGTGGGCGCGTCTGGGTGATTGAGTTTTTACAGATTCTCCTTTAAAGGAGGCCATTTTCATGTCCAGATAATAAACCACTTCTTTAATCAATGCTACAACACAACAGTTATTTTAACGCCTGTGGAAGAACATGTCAGGCCTGCAGGAACTCTCAGAGTCCTCGCTGACTTCTCTGCTCCGCACTTTTTGTTTTTCATGTCTCAATAATTGCTTTCATTAGCCGTCGTCCACAGTTTGGCTGCAGAATGATGCATGAGACGTTTCAACCTTTTACCTGATCACTAATGTTTTTATTTTAATGTGAGTGTTGGACTCGTTCAGGCGTAGTCCGGCTTCTTTGCTTGTGTCATAATTGCATTTTAATGATCTTCGTTTATGCAAACTTGAGGGATAAATTGGAGTTCAGGTCTAATGGCTCCTGGCAGGTGGCTGTCCTCCCACCAACCTACTGATAAATATAAGGAGGTGAGAGGTGCACATCAGACAGCTGATGGCGCCATTTGGCTGGGGTCAGGGGTCGACCATCATCCATAGCTGCACAGGAGTCATCCACCGGACGCCAACTGAATGACGACATTCTCCCATCTGTACTTACTTTTTGATTTTTTTGCAGCCCAGTCGCCAGGGGAAAATGGTGCCATTGTACATTTCTGCAAACCACTAATACGGGCCATTTGTGCATTTCGTACATATCATATCAACGTTTCTACGGTGACGCACATTTCATTAAAAAAATCCTCCCTTATGTGAAAATCTCAAAGGATTCCTGTCCTCAGGGTCAGCTCATATGACATTATGTTATTTATAATTTACTCATATTTATTTATCCCAGTCCCCCTCTGATTTCATTGGAAGGGGGACAACAACAACAACAACAACAACAACAACAACAACAACAGTATGATGCAGCTTGTTGTAAGGTTCCATGTTACATTATATTTTATATGGGCGTATGCTGTTTTAAAAAATTCTTTCATGTGCACCCTTTTAATTTTGAGCACCTGCCGGGCTAAAGGTCTTTGCATGGCTAAATTGTTTCCTAACCATATCCTCTGGATTTATGTTTCCTAACCTGATCACACGTTAATCACACTCAGTACATTCACATGACATCAGATGAAATGGATTTATTGTATCAGTCCGACCTTTTAAAACACACGTACACATGTCAGTGTGAGTGAAATGGTACTAAAGTGAATGTGTCAGAGTGGGACTAACACACCCAGATCATGTGACTCCTGCATGTATACAGTCAATCAGACCCAAACTGGCCGAGGCGCTCTGAGCATGCTCCACAGTTTCCGCCCCGGGCTTTGACCCAGAAGTCCAATAGCATTAAATGTGTAAGAGAAGAAGAAGCCGGTAACAACATGGAGAAATCTACATCCAGAGCCGTGACTTTTTGGACGGACCAAATGTACAGAGCTGTAAAGTTGTCCACCATGGTAGCAGTTAGCAGCTAGCTAACCGTAGCTAACTTGTTTGTCCATTGTTTGGTCTGTGACGTAATAGGTCAACAGGAAAAAGGTCCAATACTAACAAGCTGAAAGGGGGCATATCTCCACCTATCGTAGAGGAGTCGCACATACTTGGCTCAATAAATGGATTCCCCTCCCGTGCTTGTATACTGGGACAAGGACAGTAGGCCAGTTAGATGTCCTCGTCCAGCTGGGACTGCAGCTCCACTTAGCTGTGACTGGAAACGTATTTAAAATGCAAAAAGTTTCAATGTATCCGCTATATAATTATGACCAAATGTGACGCATCTGTGATTTCCAGAAATGTACGATGCCAACATTAATCCTGGAGGGAGCTCAATTAGTTGTTATCACAAAACGTACCTTATTAAGTTTATTTGTCAAACGTGTCAGCAAACTCATGTAGAGCAAACGGAGAAAAATTCATTGATGTTGAGTAAAGAATGTAAATCCAATATGTATTCTCCTCTCAGCTCTGTGTTCGGTCTCCTGCTTAATGTTCCACTATATTCACCAGCAGTGACTGTTCTTATGCCTCGTTTCCACCTACATATGTGACTGGTGTCCGTAGAGTTGTAAATAAGCGGATATGTCCTCTAGTGTCCGACACAAGGAAGTGCATTTCTTTACCAATGGATAGAAACCTGACAGAATATCTGTAGCCATGAGGGAGGGGCTAATTCTGTCCAAGTTTCGCCATCCAGTAGTTTGTAATGTGCTCTGGGAACATTACCGGGACTAAAACAGGACTAATAATGCAACAAATAAATAAAGATGTTGGCCTGTCAGGTGTGAAGCATGTTTTGTGAAATATTCAATTAAAAAGACGTATGAACGGCTGAACGAGTCTATATAACGAGAACTATATTTTAGCAGAGTAACATTACTCGCATTCATGATGTAATAAAACTAAACAAGTTCTTTTATTCACACAAACTCACCTGACGATTGGCAGGAAACTGAACTAAAGGAAATAGCCTGTTAGCTAGTTAGCAGCTTGTTAGCTGAGCTAGCACACTGTCATACGGTCTCTCCAAAATCCACTGCAAAAGTTTAATTTTTTGAGTTTCACAGCACATCGGATATCACGGAGATTCCCACAGGAATGAATAGACTTCCAGTTGACTCATCTCTGTACACATACGTAAGTGGAAATGAGGTGTTAACATTCATCTCCATACAGAAGCAAGCATGTCAGTGCAAATGATGTTTCCCTTCAGCAGCTGGAACACATTCATAATTTCCTTACATTCATTTATCATCAGTGACAAACACACACTGTACGATGCAGCTTGTTGTTAAGATTTCATCATGCGCTCTGTGTGAATACAATCTGCCATGATTCAACAAACAACCCCTATTTTAACTTTAAGCCCCTCCCCCTCTGAAAGTCTCTGCACGGCCCTGAACGTTAGTGTGTGTGCTTCTACATAATGTTGAGCCCGAGCCCTTTAATGTATAATGTTGGTTCCATTTCACACAGTAAAATCTCCACATTTCTACAAGCCCTGCTCCCCACAAACATGCCAGCATGCCTCCAGTATACCAGTATGAATATCTACCAGTAATAACACCAGGTGATAATCACACCTGTTTCCAACACATGTAATCTGAACTGCAGGGAAATCACCCTGCATCCTCCCCTGGAGGCACCTCTCACAAAGATGGTCCTTTAAATGTCAGATCTCTCTCCAACAAGTCCTACATTTTAAATGATTTTATTTTAACCCATAAATTAGACTTTTTTATTTCTCTCTGAAACCTGGGCAGGACCTGGGGAAATCAGCTCCTCTTCTGAGCTGTGCTCTCCAAAATACAAATTTCCTAACTCACAGAGGATTAGTGGCCACAGCGGGGCCTGGCCGTGGTTCTTAATGATCCTTTTACCTGTAAACTCATGTTGACTGATGAATGCACGTCAGCTGTGTGGGACTCAACAGTAAACTCCTGCACTCTGTGCACGTACTCACAGACCTCTGAATTCAACAAGATGTTTGTTGACCAACTCTCTGACTGTTTGTCTTTTCTGCTCACTAAATCTGATAACCTCTTCATTTTATGTAATTTTAATATTCACATCTGTTCTCCATCTGACTCACCTGCCTGGGATTTATTTTCAACATTTAACTGACTCTCCCAGCTTTCTTTAAACATGCTGTTATTCACCATCTGATCGAAAAGCTAATTTAGATCCGTCTGTTCCTAATAATTACTGACCAATCTTAAAGCTCTATTTTTATTAATCCAAACTTTTAAAAAAGTACTTTTTGGACAAATTACAGTCAGACTTTAGGCTGACTGAGTACTCACCTGCTCACCTGTCTTTGGGCTGCTGGACTGTCAACCAGCTCCCAGGCAAAATTTGCATTCTCTTTAGATATGTACACCCTACACCCTATTTGCATTTGTATTTATGTCGATATTCACCCTCTGTTTGCATTTCATAATTAACCTTCTGTGCATTTTATATTTTCCAGCGTTACTTATTCATCACAGTTTTTCCTTTTAACCTCTTTCAACAGAAAAAAAATACTTACATTGGTATCTGTACATGTATTTATCTTCAACTGCATTTATATTAACCATGGCAATGTCTTTATTACTCCTGCACTGCTCTTACACTTTAATTTAATCACCTTACACTGCAAAATCCTGCACTGTCAACCACCTAAATGTGCACTACCATCAAAAGCATATCTACTGTAGTAACAGCTCTCTGTGGTCGTCCTGGGACCAGACTATCATTTTTATTTTATTGTTGTTGTTTTTGTGTGTGTGTGTGTGTGTTTTATTAAGGTCTTACACTTATATTCTCTATCCCTACGTGTTTTTGTATGTGTTGTGCAATAAGCTACTGGACACCTTCATTTCCCTTGGGATTAATTGTCTGTCTGTCTGTCTGTCTGTCTGTCTGTCTGTCTGTCTGTCTGTCTATCTATCTATCTATCTATCTATCTATCTATCTATCTATCTATCTATCTATCTATCTATCTATCTATCTATCTATCCATCCATCCATCCATCCATCCATCCATCCATCCATCCATCCATCCATCCATCCATCCATCCATCCACAGTATGACACATCCATTGCACAAAGTCTACAAGTTTGTCGGGGTTGTAGTAAGGCATTTACATACCCCAAAACCTCTCTGGTTTCATTCCTTTAAGGGTCATCATTACTGATTATAATAATAGTTTTAATACCGTACGCCGTCATACCATGAAACAGAGATATTTTCTGGGACGCTTATCGTACAGTGAAAATCTGATACCATTACACCCCTTACAATTGATAATGTGTCCTCCTCCTCTGCACTCATCTCCCATGGAGTTCCACAGGGCTCCATATTAGGCCCAGTTTTATTTTTGTTATATATGCTTCCCTGGGGGGGCAACTATGTCAAATATAATATCTCCTACCATTGTTAAGCCGACAACACCCCACTGTGCCTCCTGCTGAATCCTTGTGACCCATGCAGTGTTAACTTTTTTGTTAATTGCAGTGAGGATGTAAAATGCGGCCAAAAAGTTTCCTCCAGCTAAACCAGAATAAAAGTAAAGGTCCTAATATTAACTGACCACACTCCACACTTGTTTTGATTTGTTTGTAGTTTATTTTGTTGTTTGTGTGATACTGTTTGTTTGTGTTATGATTTTATAAATATGTTCTATGAATGTACTGATTTTCTAACATTCTCTCATGTATGTTTGTGTTTTTATTTGATCATGTGGGTGTTGTATTCATACTTTTTTATAATGCACTTTGGTCAATGTTTGTTGCTTATGAATCTGCTCGATACATAAACTTTTCTGTCTAAAAAGACAGACTCAAAAACCAAAATACTAAGCTCAAAGGCACTACTGGCCCTTTTTAAATGATCTATGACGCACGGTCTAAAGTGCATGTATTGCCTGTCCAACTCCACTTTGCCAGTGAGTGCAAAATCTGGGCACAGAGTACAGCGCAAAGAGACAAAAGGGTTGTATTTAGCCCCTCAATTAATATTAGGTGTATTCTGGACATAACATGAATTCAACCAATCAGAGTGTCATCTCCCACTCCCTTTAAAAGCCAGGGGAGCCTGCGTCTAATGTTACGCAATAAGAGCAGTAATGTTACTGCAGCAAACATCAAATCTAAAATTTGTAGACCTGACAGAGGAAACAGAACTAAACTTTAAGCGTCTAAAATAATCATCAAAGATACGCTGCTCCTCCTGTGTAAATGTGTACAGCATCTCTCTGCAGCTCTGCTCTGATCTCTGCTACGTTCACATTTTACAGAATGTCATTCATATTTTCCTAATTGATGATGGATTATTTCACCCACTCGCAGCCCATCCATGCATCCCTGTGTGTGTAATAATCAGAGTGTAAGTATTGTGAACGCGCCTGTGTGGGCACATCTTACTACCTGAATAATGCGCCCTTTAAATAGGAAAATAACTGCACAATTATGACTTCAGGCCAGGTTTTTGTTGGTCAGTCTCAATCACTGTCTGTTGCCTCAAAACAGCAACACGCCAAAATGCATCTGATCACACCTCATTTTTAAGACTTACAAATCCATGGGCACACAGATGGACACTTAGACAATGTGGGTGCTAGCCGTGGAAATGACAACTGAGTTTATCTGAAACTAGCACCGACAGTTGTGCTGCACTGTGCGCTGCTTTGCGCCCGGTGTAAGGTAGGGCCCTAATGTACTATAGAGCTGAGGTAAACTGCAGTCAAGTGATACTTGTCTTTGGGTTTGTGACTATAGATTAGAGCCACTTTAAGGCCCCTATTTTGGCAGATGTAGCATTGAACATTATCAGCAGTACAGCCCAGAATCATCACATGCACCTACAAAACTCATGACATTCCCTTCAGCCTCAGCTAATTAACACAGGTTAACATGCTGACATGATCATTTTAAATATATCAGCATCTTGCCATTGTCACTATGTGCATGACATCATTTAGCTCAGTATATAACACAGTGCTGTTTTCCATCTATTTCCAAACTTTAGTGAATCTAAATTAATCTAAACAGACGTCTGCCTTCAGTTCTTTTCTTTGCTGTTTGTTGCTTGCTGTGAAAATACAACACATGATATTTCACACCATCATTTCATATTCCTGCACTCTTTGCCGCTTCTCTTTGCTGTATCCTCGAGGTTATTTTCCTGGAGGACGATTCCTCCCTGAGGGATCAGTGAAGTGTCATCTTATCCTAAACCCTGAGTACGCTCTGAGTCTGTCCATGTGCCATCCTGTAGGCCAGACTGGCTTTTGGGGATCCTTTAGGAATCAACAGTCCGACCTTCTCTCTTACTTGGAGGTCACAGCGGCTCCCTCCTCTGCACCACGAGCCCCCTTCAGAAAGGTCAAGACGGCTTGAAGTGCAAAATGACTGAGAGAGAAGAGGATGAGGAAATAAAGAGACTGAGGAGACTGCGACTGTGCTCCTCTTCTCTGAGCAAATGTAAAGTAGAAGAAGACAGCCGATGAATAATTCCTGGCCATTTTCAAAGTCAAAGCGAAGTCAGTCGTGTGGGGAGGAAAAGGATCTATTGTGCCGGCCACTTCAGCTGAAAGGCAGCAGTGGACGATAAACAAGTTAGTTTGGAAATTAATCAGAGTGCATAGAGAAGGAGGAGGGGGGAGGGGAGGGAGGGCAGGCAGGAACGCAGAGCAGAGTGGGCAAGTCGTTATATTCCTTAATGGGTTGTCTGTCATGAGGTTTGGCTAGCGTGGGCTCACGTGGCATTAGAAGGAAAATGGGTAATCAAAAGGTTTCCGAGGTGAGGTGCCAGTCCATTTCCCCTCTACTCTCAGACGCACATGATTGATGGCACACAGACGGAGAAAGAGATGGACTCTGTGGAAAACAGCAGCCTGAAATCTGTTTACTTAGAGAGGTATTACTGCCTCGTTTAGCCATTTCCTCCAAAACCTCAGAAAATAGAAATTGCAATCATCATTCAGGGGTTTCATTTTCACAGATTTGAGGCAAAAGTTCATCTAGTTTTTTTTTAATCCTTCAAATTTTCATTCTATATTTCTGGTTGTCATTATTTTAGCAGCAGCCATTCATTGTACTTCTGTTCTGTAATTACCTCCCTGGATAGTAGTTTCTATTGTTAATGGTGGACTCTACCATTCCTGCACTGGACTGAAATCATCTGCGCACACACACACACACACACACACACACACACACACACACACGACATAATGCATTCCCCATCCACCTGACTCTACCCTTAACCATCACAATACAGGCCCAACCCGACCTAAATCTATCCTGACGTAGTAAACAGGGTTTTCCAGAGTAAACAAATAAATAATTAAAAAATAAACAGACTCATCCAACAGTAATCCCTCTCAGTCATCACTTATGACCCACTCTCAGTGTGTGGCGCTGTATTTATCTGCAGAGACTCTGGATGCCCTCTGCCTGGATTTTCTTCTTATTGTGCTGTGTTCGGGACATTCCTGGGCATGGTGCACAGGTGAGGTCGGGACTTGTTAAACAGGTAACCACCAGGTGCCAGACTGTAAACAGCATGCATCCCAGAGGAAGCTACCAAAATAGCAGACACAGTGAGTTGCATTTAAAGGCATCTAGAGGGCACTTTATCCTGTTTTCTCCACTGGAAAAGCACCCTAGAGGGCATTTGATGTTTTCTCTACTGAAAGGGCACTTTAGAGGGCACTTTGTTCTGTTTTCTCCATTTAGGGGCACCCTATGGTACTTCACGTTTTCTCCATTTTAAGAGCACCCCAGAGGGCACTTCATCCCCTTTTCTCTACTGAAAGGCCACTCAAGAAGGCACTTCATAATTTCCCCATTGGAAGGGCACCCAAGAAGGCACTTCATCCCCTTTTCTCCACTAGAAGGGGCACCCTAGAGGGCAATTCATTTTTTCTTTACTGGAAGAGTACCCTGAAGGCACTTCATCATGTTTTCTCCATTTTAAGGGCACCCCAGTGGACATTTTATCCTGTTTTCTCCACTGAAAGGGTCCCCAAGAGGGCATTTAATGATGTTTTCTCCATTTAAGAGCACCCCAGAGGGCACTTCATGTTTTCTCCACTGGAAGCGCACCCTAGACGACACTTTATTCAGTTTTCTCCATTTTAAGGGCACCCAAGAGAGCACTTCATCCCCTTTTCTCCACTGGAAGGGCACCCCAGAGGACACTTGATTTCGTTTTCTCCATTTTAAGGGCACCCAAGAGGGCACTTCATCCCATTTTCTCCACTGGAAGGCCACTCAAGAAGGCACTTCATAATTTACCCATTGGAAGGGCACCCAAGAGAGCACTTCATCCCCTTTTCTCCACTGGAAGTGCACCCTAGAGGACACTTTATTTCGTTTTCTCCATTTTAAGAGCACCCCAGAGGGCACTCCATCCCGTTTTCTCTACTGAAAGGCCACTCAAGAAGGCACTTCATAATTTACCCATTGGAAGGGCACCCAAGATAGCACTTCATCCCCTTTTCTCCACTGGAAGTGCACCCTAGAGGACACTTTATTCCGTTTTCTCCATTTTAAGGGCACCCTAGAGGGCACTTCATCCCATTTTCCCCACTGGAAGGGGCACACTAAAGGGCAATTCATTTTTTCTTTACTGGAAGAGTACCCTGGGTGCAATTCATCATGTTTTCTCCATTTTAAGGGCACCCCAGTGGACACTTTATCCTGTTTTCTCTACTGAAAGGGTCTCCAAGAGGGCATTTAATGATGTTTTCTCCATTTAAGGGCACCCTAGAGGGCACTTCATAATGTCTTCTCCACTGGAAGGGCACCCCAGAGGACAATTCATTCCATTTTCTCCATTTAAGAGCACCCCAGAGGGCACTTCATCCCCTTTTCTCTACTGAAAGGCCACTCAAGAGGGCACTTCATAATTTACCCATTGGAAGGGCACCCAAGAGAGCACTTCATTCTGTTTTCTCCATTTTAAGGGCACCCTAGAGGGCACTTCATCCCATTTTCCCCACTGGAAGGGCATCCTGGAGGGCACTTGATGTTTTCTCCACTGGAAGGAAGCTCTAGAGGCCACTGCATCATGTTCTTTCCATTTAATGGCACCCTAAAGGGCACTTTATTACATTTTCTTAATTTAAGGGCACCCCACTGGGCATTTTATCCCATTTTCTCCTAGAGGGTGCTGCAACATGTTTTCTTTACCGGATGGGAACCCATAGAGGGCACCTCATCACATACCCCCGCCCCGCAGGTCCTGCAGCACAGGCAGGTATAACTAATGTGCCTTGAGTGGGTTACAATGGAGAGTCCTATACAATAAAGTCTTTGTTGAACACAGGCTTGTATTTTACCTTAAAACCACTTGAGCTGTTTTTTGTCTCTGGGAAAAAACAGGTCTAATGAATCAATGTGTCCCCTCATTGGCACTGACACACAGGTGTTGTCGGCAGCTGCAGAGCCTGTGTTACACTTTATTTTAGTCCTCCTGCTTCATTTCTCAGCTCTGTGATAAGCTTCTTTTTTGTGGTTTGCAAACAAATCACGTTTTCAGAACAAAGATAAGATGAAAATGTTATTTTCACAGTAAAATGTTTGGGTTTTGCACATAAAATGAGGGTGAATGGTTCCAAACAGTCAACAATGAGTTAGGAAAATTAATTTGTAAAAACATGTATGCACATTGATGATTTGACCACTACCTTTAGCTTTAAAATGCAACTCTTAAAGCTTCTGTGACGGTCACACCAGCACCCTAAAGGTTCGGCACATTTAATTTTTGATCAAATATCTGATGCGTGTTAATTTCTCATTAAGTTAATTAGCATTTTTGACCTATTATTTCTCACAGTAGACGTGGCACACACACATATTCGGTTAATTTTGTAATATCAACAGTAGTGTTTGTTAAATTAAATCTTAAACTATCAGTATCATTTTCTTTTATAGTTACCATACAGCTGGTCCTAGAGGCTTCTGTCCTGCTGCATGTATAAGATGTGATTAGTGCAAGGAGCTACTGTCATATAGTTTTGGTTATTTCAGTTATGTAAAAACCTCCTAAACAATAAACACTGAAGGAATTCTAACCAGGAGAAGTTTCAGCTGGTTGTTATCTGTAATCCTCAACACTAGACTTGCCTAAATCCCCCTTGATCTGACACACTTCATCTGTAAATCTACAGGTGCTTTCACACCTGCCCTGTTTGGTTCGGTTCAATCGAACTCAAGTTGGTTTGCCCTCTCAGTGCGGTTCGTTTGGGCAGGTGTGAACACAGCAAAACAACTGGACTGAGACCTTCTTGAAGAGGTGGTCTTGGTCCGGTTACAAACAAACTCTGGTGCAGTTGGTTTGTGGTGAGAACATGTTCTGAAAGCACCATAAAACCTGCGTCCTCATGTCTACCTGCTCAGTCCCTTACACCCCTTCTACAAATATAATCTTTTGCAGTGTGTGTGTATGTTGAAAGGCTGGAAGGTGTTCAGACCGAACAGTTAAAAAAACCAGACTGTAATAAAAAGCTTTACTGCTGCACATGAACATAAAGGCTACAGAGTCTCAGTGACAGTTATGAAGTAGTTTCATAAAAGGGAAACTGGAGTTTTAACTGTGACATCAGCCATAACAGTGATGAGATATGTGTTCAAGTGTTTTAAACGGTGCTTTTAAGACACTCTAATAAGAGATTCACAGACAGAAGCCATTGTCGTGGTTTATCACGAACTCCTTTCAAACTTTGTTCACTTTGCTTTTTGACATCTGGAGCCAATGTTATCTAACATTCTGCTGGAATGGGTTGCTTTGATATTCAAATATATCTTATCTATAGCAAGAGTGTCTGACTTTTTCTACCACCAGTATTTGTCTGTAGAATATTATTACCAAACACAAAAAACCTCACTGACATTTGAGCATTTTTGCTTTTCAGCGGACAGACTGCGGCTTTGATTGTGTTGCTCGCTGTAATTTAACAAACTGCAGGAAATGCTGAAGGATCATTTTTCTTTCGCTCACAAGGAGCAAGAAAAGCCTGTGCATGCTTCAGAGCTTCAAGCTGAATCACAGCTCCCTATTGTAAGGGACGGACATCGCAGCACCAAAGAGTGGAGTGCAGAGAGCCAATCACCCCTCAGGGGTTGTGGTGAAATTTGATTAAAAAGTTTGTTGGTAAATTAATTTTGACCAAACACAAGGGGCATGCTGATGCGGCTGTAGCCGTTAATTGGACTTGGCAGTGGGGCAAGTCCACTCGTCAGCGCTGTGTGTATGCGCGTGTGAAGCTGTGTTCGTGTCGAGCAGGACAATCAGTGTCCCCTAAGACTGTGTGTATTATCACTGAGGGCCTAAATGAAGTGCCAGGATAAACATCCAGAGGAGGTGCAGCCTTGCTGAACACACACACACACACACACACACACACACATACACACACACACACACACACACTCACACACACACACACACTCTGTAATGCCTTTCAGAGTGGAACAAGGACAGCAGTGTGTAATACTGAGTGCACAATATATGCAAACATAAAGAGGTTATATAACGTAACGACAGGTACTTTTATCCCTGAGTCACACACACTCCTCCCCTATGCATTCCCTTGATCTGATCACTGAGGCTCTCCATACGTTCTGTCTTTGTAATTATACATTTCTATGATCCCCTCTCTCCCTTCCTCTCCTCAGCCTCTCATGTAGCGCTCCCTCGCCTCTCCACAGAAACTCGCCGCATCATTCCTGCAAAGCTGCACTTAATGACTTGCTGAACTCAGTCTGTTGGGTAATGAAAGATACACTTTGTCATAAAACACCAGTCCTCTCCTGAATGGGGTTCAGAGCTCAAGAGGACGGACTGGCTAATGGCTACTGACCCCACAGTATCACCCCTCCAACACGGGCAACAGGTATTAGCTGCCTAATGAACTCGATGCTAATGAGGAGCAGTGGGAGTCATCTATTGCCAGGCAGAGCACAGGTGAGCTGGACTCGTATACACGATGCTGAGTGTTGCGGCGATGGACAGGAAGCTGAGAACAGTAGACTGAAGAGGTTCTCGCTCCGGTGAGATGCAAAAACTGATGTGAATGAAAAATGAAATACGATATCGATTCTCTTTTTGTTTCCTCAAACACAGCCGACGCTGCAGCCGGCCTCTCAGCATCGTTGTGAAAGTGAAGGATTAATTACAGCATGTTAAACTAATAAGAGCAGAATGTTTGAAACAAAAGACACAAACACTTCACAGTTCTCAGAAGCTAATCCCTTTTTCAAGCATGGCTGAATTTTTCATGTCCTCTGAGACCGTCTGGTGGCGTCTGAGTGGGGGGTGAAAAGGTTTCTGTGACATCTTATTAACCTCCCAGTCTGGAGCTGGATTACAGGACTGAGAATGGGCGCATGAATCGAGGTAATGTGTCGAAACTGTTGGACTAGTAAACTTTGTATGACACAGCGATGAGAGAACACTCAAACTGCAGGGGCATATTTACAACATTTCACAAAGGTTTTTTTACTGAAACACTGCTGCTTTTCCAGCTGTGATTGTGATCCCAAAGCTAAGTATTTTAAGCAGAAACTGTTTGAGTCTTACAAACAACTAAACTCACTGGTTTTAACGAGTCACTGCTGTGATTCCTGCGGCTTTTTACGCATCAAACATGGGTGTTTTTGGCAAAACACAGCTATATTTCCAGCGGGGATTGTGCCCACTATATTTCTAGCTGGGATAGTGCCATGGAAAGTGGATATTTTCAAGCAAAAAACTGTTTGAGATCAATAAACAACAAAACCCATTGTCTTTTAGCAAGTCACTGCTGTTTCATGCAGCCTTTCAGGCACCAAATGTTGGTGTTTTTTAGCAACATGTTGCTATATTTCCAGCAGGAATAGTGCCATGAAAAGCTGTTGTCTTTTACCAAAACATTGATGATTTTCCAGCAGGGATTGTGCCCCCAAAACCAGGTGTTCAAAACAAAAACTGTTTGAGACCTACAACAACAAAATCTGTGTTTCTTTCTATTTCTTAGGCACCAAACGTGGTGTTTTGTAGCGAGCTATCATCTTTCTCCAGCACAGACAGAGGCACAATAAGCTGTTATATTTTTAGACATCACTGCTTTTCCAGCGGGGATTGTGCCTCCAAAAGAGGATACTTAAGGCCAAGATCTTTTTCTGACCATAACCAAGTGGTTTTTGTGCCTAAATCTAACCACACTGTAACCACAGTGTTGCTGAAACATAAAGTTTCAACTTATATGTTAAATAATAACATTAATGTAATGTATCTGTGGTTTGCAGAAGTGTACAATGCCAACATATTTTTCTGGCGTTGAGTTGAATTGGGCCGACTGCTGCTGACTCACCAATGACACTTGTCATTTCATCGTACGTGTCCATTATTCCTCACGTTGTTCTGGTTCATGTAGATGCATTATTTTACACCTGCCGACTCACAGAGTCAGATTTGAACCAGTTCCTTCATTTACATGACTTTCCAGATCTACTTTAGTTCGTCCGGATACTCGAGTTCTGCCCTTTTGTTCAGGTGCTTTTTATACCGCTGTGAATTAATTGAATATTAGTCACCATTATGATTTTAGCTTCACACAATTAGATGAACATGATCGACTGTGATATCAATATTTAAAATGCTCCACTCATAGAAAGCTCTGCTGCATATTAAATCAAGTGTTTCTAAACTAACAGCAGCCTTCAGTTTTAAAGAGCTGTCACGTGGCTGCGTGTGCGCCCTGCAGCTGCAGCCTGTTAAAGACTTTACTGAATGTTACGGCTGCAGAGCAGAAGAGAAATACAGCAGAACAAAAATCAACTGTTTGGAGCAAAAGACGAAGAGTTAGTCGCTCTGTACAGATCATCATCTGCTGTTTGGAACTATTCTGGATTCAGAGTTCATGAAACTTGTTTCAAGACACAAAGCAACATGACTAATGTGTTCAACCACCTGAAAATCACCACAAAGTATGGTGACGTATGAACACATGAAGGCCATGAAGAGTGACATCGCTAAAGTCACCTCACTGAACCCACGTCCTTTACCGACCCTGCACAGCCCATCATCATTTCCATCCAGCTTCCAAAGACACTGAAATAACAGCAGTTTCATTCTATTTGGTCAAAAATGTCCAATAAACACTTTTACTTTTATTTTGCTTCTCCAAGATGAACTGAATTTAGGTTAAGACAAACCTTATTTTACATCTTAATTTGATGCAAAGGTTTGTTTATTGGCAGGAATGTAGGACAACAGATATAAAGAGTGATCGGTTTATTTAATTTTGTGTTAATAAAGGTTTTGGTACAAATGTATTCATATTCTGCTTCATGAAGATGCACTGTGAATAACTGCAAGTTTTATTTTGATGCAAAGATTTGTACATTAGTCAGTCCTTTCAGAACATTACGATCACAATTAATACAAATTCAGCCGATCCTTGTGAATTCTGCATGCATTAACAATTTTGTCAGATCACTGCAACTTCAGCGCAAAATTTATGTTTTAAAACAGGTAAAATCTGATTTCATTGCAGAGCTGCGTGCAGCATATTGATTCACTCAGCTCCTCTCTGTTCATCATGAGACTGCTGCTGCAGGACCGGAGCTCTGTGCCCAGACACACACACAGTGACAGAGCTAACTGTTAGCGTCAGATAAACAGCTCGGTGTCGGATGTACACAGAAGCTGCGGGGCTTCGGCTCATGCAAAAAAATATGAGTGGGGATGAGATCGTGCTAACCAGGCAGAGACAGCAGGAGGAGAGCGGCTCACAGAGACGGTCCTTCAGCGCTGCGCGAAGGGTAGCAACAGCCAATCAGCAGCAAGCAGCTGTTGTTGCACCGCACCATCACACATTCTAATTCTGTGGGAAACACTAAATGCTCACAATAATAAGCTCCAAATCTGAGGCAATTCTGAGATAAGGTGCAATTTTTACTTACAATGTCATTGCAAAAAAAAAAATGCCTTAAATGTCACAATGTCACAGTTTATCGGAGACATCAGGGTTTTGAAGGCAGCAAAAATCATAAAAACAGCCCATGAAACCCTGAAGGGACAGATGAGCAGGAATGTGGCACAGCGTAAAAGTTGAAGCAGAGCTCTGATTATTTAAATGTGGAGGTGCAATAAAAATATTTTGTCTCAACAATCAATGAGCAGTTGTAAATAATCATTATCTTAATATTGATCAAAATAATCGTGTTAAAGGTGCAGGCCTGCCTTACAAATCAAAGAACAGCAGTTACTCTCTGCTGCGGGGTCCCACAAGGTTCAGTCCTAGGTCCCATTCTTTTCTCCATCTACATGCTTCCCCTCGGTCAAATCATTCAAAAATATGACATCTCTTTCCACTGCTATTCTGATGACACCCAGCTCTATCTTCCCCTCAATCCAAACTCACCAATATCTTCAACTGCATCAATGAAATAAAGTCCTGGATGGCAGTAAACTTCCTTCAGCTAAATGAAGCTAAATCCGAAATGATTCTCTTTGAATCAAGGCTCAAAACCTTCCTTTTTACTAAAGCTTTTCAGTCCTGATGTTGTATATGTGTTTATTTGTGCCTTGATCTATGTCGGTTGCTGTTTTTCTTCTGTTTATTATTTTACTTCACTTGTATCTCTTTTATTCATTTTAACTGTACAGCACTTTGGTCAACTTGGGTTGTTTTTAAATGTGCTTTATAAATAAATTTGACTTGACTTGACTTAAAGATCAGGCAGACCTCACTGCTCTTCCACCTCTGCTTCAAAGCAGAAAGCTCAACAGCACTTGAAGATAAATAAACTACAACTTTCCAAACTTTGTGAAAAGAGAAACAGACTCAACACAAGGCTGAAGTTGTGTTTGCTGAGACAAAGTGATTCACTGTATAAGTTTGTACGAGCTCAGCTGCTTGATGATCGTCTGACTCCTCCACGTGTGACCTTACAGCAGCAGTGAGAGGACACACTGTAAGAGGAGAGTTACATCCTTCCATCTCATAATTAACTCCACTGTTTGCTCACAGCAGCGTTCAGCTCAACTCTCTCCTTTTTCTTTCAACTTTAACGCTGCGTTCAGGTTCATTCCAGCAGCATGTGTCCCGTGGACTCGAACACACCGGTGGGTCTGCTGCTCGGGACCTTGAGCTTGGCGCCCTTTCCGATAAAAATGCTAAATAACAAGGGTGAGTGAGCCCCGGTGTCTAATTGTAATAGAAGTAATCTTCATGAAAGGCCACACTGCACACTGTTCCCAGGGGTCTTTGTCTCTTATTGAGTCTATAGCAGCCTATCAGCTCCTACCGGGAGCTTAGTTCCTCCTTTCCTTCGGTGAATTGCCTTCAGGCGGCCTCTACTTTGTTCCCTCTTGTCTCCCAATGGAGGGGTGACCTTCCCATCCCATTCAGGACTGCATAGTCACTGCCTATGTACCGGAGGGGATTGAAAACCCATCTCCTCAAGAAGCATGTCACGTCCGTCTCTGCCCTACCTTCCTCTCACTCCTCCAAATCACACCTCCGTCTCCTCGCCTCACTCCTGTCTTCTTACAAAGAACTTAACCTTTTACACCTGCTGCTTATTTCCTCTTATAAGTTGTTTACCGGCTTCATCTCACGAGCAAGTGTTTCCCACCAGCGCTCTAAGTACACAAAGACATGACTGCATTTATTTTTCACTCTAGACGAGGATGAAAATGGAAAGCTGTGTGGTTATTTTACAAATAATTACCAAATTATTGCAGTTGTTGAGCGTCGGCATATGAAAGAGATTCAAACTGACAATAAATAAGGTAAAATGACATGACTGCACTTTTTTGTTGTTGTTTGTTTGTGTAAGTGACACCAGCCTATTCTCAATACAAACTCATCAAATAACGACACTTGTCCGTGATTTCGGCTTCAGACACTGACACCAAAAACAACCTTTCAATATGATACGTCGCCAGGAAGCTTCAGTTTGTAACGCAGCTGGAAGGAACATTTCCTGGTAATAAGATTCACCGCTGATCAGCCGCACGGCACCTGTCGCTGCAGTACGATATGCAGACGTAGGTGGATGGATCCAACAAACCCGACTTTCATCTGGGAGGTCAGTGCTACTTCTCATATGAACGTTGAGCCAAACCATGATGTTTTTTTCTGAACCTAACCACGTGTTTTTGTTGCACAAGGAACTAAACCTTAAGATGAGTTCTTTTGCCGGCGTTGTAGATTTGTTTTAAAAAAAACTGTACGCATGAGAGACTTTACATTTCCCCAGAAGACAAAAGTGTTTTTTGAGAAGACACATCGGATGTAACAGGTGTAAACCGACACTCGGAACGTCAACAACAAACAGAGGAGACGTAGATTTACCTGTGATGAGCAGCAGAACGTCAAGAGCAGTGAAAGTGAAACTTAACCGTTCGTTGTGATTAGTCTAAAGTTTACCTTTGCTAACAAACAGCTGCTCCTCCTGTCTGTCGATCTGATCTGATCAGCTCTGATTAGATGAACTGATCAATTATCCACCTGTGACTCAAAACTGCAAACTGCTGCCGAGCGTAAAAAGCAATAGTATGTCTCTGCAGACCCGGAGACTGCAGATTCAGACCCGCAGTTATGGACCCGCAGTTCTAGACCCCTTGTTTTTCGTCCCCTACTGGACGGCTGTATAACTGCAACTAAATCAGCATCTCACCCAAACACCACTGTTTGAAAGAAGTTGGACTTTTAATGCTTTATTACGATTTTCAGTTTTAAAATTTTATTACACCCGAATAAAAATACCAAGATTTAATTGTTGATTTATGCCTGGGTGCTGTTCTGCATCATTATTGTTGCTGGCTGTTCTGTATGGTTTGATCCAACTATTTTAGTTCTTTATTTCTTAATATTCATCAGACTGCTCTGACTAGCACGCCAAAAACTTGCACTGCATTGATCAAACCCGCTACAACATATAATAGGAAATGTCTGGTCTTGGGTGTCCAGTGATCACTTTTGTTGTGGGAATTTGAAACAAAGGCTGTGAAATACTGAAATGGTTTGAAATGTTTTATTGTGTGCAGTGGTTACATCACACATCAGGGAGATCTGCAGAGAAAAAAAAGAAATCAAACATATCACAAAATTGAAAACAGAAACACTTAAAAAAAAATTAAATACCTATCACAGTCTACACTGAAATACTTAAGATTCTGGAGCATGGCAAATACATTATTATATCAACATATTAACAATAGTGCCCCTTCCTTCCTCATCTGCCTTTCGATCCTCCACAAAACTCCTCCACTTCACTGTGGTTTCCCCTTTCTGGATTGTTATGTGCACCTTAAAAAGAGAGTCCCTAATTATTCAAAGTTAAGATTTTTCAACCGTTTTACACACATAAACAAGGCCAAAACCTAATAATAGACAAAAATACATTTATGATCATCTGCGCTGGATGAGCTTAATTTCTATCCACAAAATCTCTAAATATATGCTATAGAGTAATATCAATGTAGTGATATAAACACACGTGATATATAATATTATGAATAATAAAGGAAAAATGTGTGTAGGTGTATTACATGATATACATGAATACAAAATTAACTTTTAGCATAAAGTACACTAATTGCCAATATGTAAACAGTTTCATGCTTGTATGAAAACGTAAGCCTATACACGTTTTTCTCATATCATCCACTTCATTGCTTTAATCATTTATTCATGTTTAATTTAAAGCACATGCTAAAATTATTCGTCATCGCGCTTCGGTTTCATGAAACAAAATGTGCAGGTCAAACAGTTCATTGCTAACAAGCTAAACTATTACCTACTACTTTAACCCATATTTGACGTGCCTTTCAGACTATCGTGGTAAAGACAGTCATATCATTTTAAACGTATCACTGTAAAACATGAAGTTCGCTCTCTAATTCAAGTCAACAAAATAGTTTAAACAAATAATATGATTCACATTCAATACTCACACTCGGATCGTCGTCGGCCACATTCAATAGTTGTAATAGTATGTTGGCTTCCAATGAAATAGAGGGCGCTGTCGCGAATTTAGAGAGGCGACTCACACTGATGTAACAGGGTCCATTATACAGCAGAAATATGTGTAACAAAGCCAAACGTACATTTATTAAGTATAATAATTACACAAAATGTGTTTCAGTCGTTATTACCTGACCCTCTCAGGCCTCCGTAGTCAATATGTGGACTGTTTGATGCTCAGTTTCTGTACGTCTGCGATCACCTTTGGGGTTACCTCACCTATATGGGACGCGGTCATTTCCGTGTTTTAAAGCTGTTTATAAATTAATTTTATGCTGACATAATCTTGTGTCTCTTAATCTGTGTAGAGGCTGTGTGGTTGTGTTTGACAGAGGATTTTGTTTTTGCCACTTGCTGTCAGGATTAAACAGAAGTCGCCTCCAAATATATCCACAGTCTGGGCGTCTTCATATCAACATAACGCAGAGTCCACCGGCTACACTGACACACAAGGACACACAGACAAGGAAAAAGGGACAGTACCATAAAAACAGATTATTGTTCAATGAGAAGTCAATATTTGTCCTGACAGGACTGTGCCCCTGTGATCTTTTCCAAACCATAACCAAGTGGCTTTTGTACGTAAACCGAACCACATTGTTTGAACAGCGTTGTTCAAATGCAAAGTTTCAACATATCAGCGACATAGTAACAAACAAATGTGACGTGTCCACAGGTTACAGAAATGTCCAACACAAACATTTATTCTGGTGTTTGTGTTGGACAGAGGAAGACGATGTGTCAGGCTGTAGATAAACACAATACTTGTTAGTCGATACATTCAGGTTTGGTTTAGGTCTGACACTGAGCAAAATAGAGAATATCTCCAGACTTATCCTTCAGCCTGTGGAGGCTTATTGTTGAGTTATTCATGGCTGTAAAGGATCAGCTCAGTTAGATCCACCTGGACAGGAGCAGCTCTGCTGAGTCCGTTAGTGTCACTGCAGTGATTCTCACCCAACATCTTTGTTTCCAGGTAATAACTTTACAGCTCAGGTGCGTGTGAGAGGAGTCGAGGTGCAGCTCAGTGTTGTTTAGCTGCTGCTTTCTCCTCAACTCGCACTTGAGTCAACTGACAGAGGGGAAGAATAGATGTGTGATGTGTAACGGCCTTAATCAGAGTCAGATTCAGAAAACTGTCCTGCGTTAAATTCACAAATTATTTTAAGAAACAACCAGACCAGAACCGAGTCAGTGTGGCGGTGAGTGCTCATCTAAAAACTGATGAATATTTTAGGAACTGTAGCATTTTTGTTTCAGTCCATTGTCTGCATGTTGTGACTTTGACCTTTGAGTCCTGCGTGCAGAGAATACAGTCACTGTGATCTGGGTTTGTAATGTTCCAGAGATAACAGCTGCTCTGCTCACCGCGTGAGAAAATGACAGGAATGAAAACTATGAAAACATATCATGAGGAATAAACTTGGCGGCAGGAAGGCCGAGTGTCGGGGAACAAACTCGCAGACAAACACAAATCAGAGGCAGGAGCTGAGGAAGCAGAGTTGCACTGCGATGGATCGCTATGGATTTTGTACAGTGGAGCTGAAGAGTGGCGCCGGGAGATAAGGAGAGCGGCACACAGGAGACAAACACAGGAGCGAAAAGAGAGGCTGCATTATGTTGTTGCACACCTTGACAGGCTTTCCCTAACATGATGCCAGCAAGAAAAATGGTGTGAAACTTGGCTCTTGTGGTGACTTAGGCTGCGCGAGGAAGCAGCAAAGAGGCAAATACATCACTGTAGGCAACTGTGAGAGTGTGTCTGCCCAGCTGCTCCCCTGCCTGTTTGGGAGCTTTCCTGCCTGTGTGTGTGTACATGGGATATGTGTGTGTATTTATGTGTGTGTTGCTCTGATAAATGGCGTGTCTGAGCACAGTGGTGAGCGAGCGCCCACGCTGGACACTGACAGCCGCGATGTTGTCTCAACAATCCACAGCAGATCATCTCGACCTGAACACATTATCATATTTATAGAAACTTAAAGGGACAGTTCACCCCAAAATCCAAACACATATTATTCCTCTTCTCTCTAGTGCCATTAATCAGTGTAGATAGTTTCAGTGTGAGTCGTCGAGTGTTCGAGATATTGGCCGTAGAGATGTCTGCCTTCTCTCCAATATAATGGAACCACACTCACCCCCGGCTTTATCAGGGACACATGTTCAACTGCTCATTTATGTAAATAGCTAATCAGCCAATCAGGTGTCAGCAGCTCATTAACATTTAGTCATGTAGACATGGTGAAGACGAGCTGCTGAAGTTCAAACGGAGCATCGGAATGATGAAGAAAGGTGATTGAAGTGACTTTGAACGTGGCATGGTTGTTGGTGCCAGACGGGCTGGTCTGAGTATTTACTGGGATTTTCAGC
>NC_065506.1:49169702-49182230 GCF_006386435.1 Epinephelus moara | reverse complement strand
TATTTTATTTATTTGTTTATTTTCTATTGTCGTCTCCCCCCTTCAGTGCCTATGATGATAATGTTGTTGTTGATTATTACTACTTTTTATTATTATTATTACTATCATTACTATTATTGTTATGTATGTCGTTGCTACCATTTTTATCCACTGTTCATTAGTTAAAATACACGCACGCACCCACAGTCACTAATTGTTGTTTCGTCATGTCGTATGTCTCTTTATGTATGTATGTAGCCTTTTTTACGTGTCCTTACATGAATCTTGTATTGTTTCACAATAAAAAAAAAAGAAAAAAAGAAAAATAAAACAACAGGGGCAGATGGTATGTGTCATTGTCTCTGTCAAGCAGCTGTCCATCAGTCTCTCACTCTACAGCAGGAAACAGCACTTCAAAATGAAAGCTCTGTGCTGGCAATTCACTTTAATATGAAGTGTGTTTTTTACCAACTTGACATGTTTGCCAGTCACTTGTGGTCCATTCAGAATGGACCTGCGTCCCACTTTTGGACCCCGACCCACCAGTTGGGAACCGCTGATCGTGTTACCGATTTCTGTGAGACATTAAGTTTTAAGAGATAGTCAGTTTTCCAAAATCTATTTTTTGGCACTTTGAGCACCACAAATCGAGTGCCATCTAGTTCCATTATACTGGAGAGAAGGCAGACATCTGTACGGCTGATGTCTCCAACACTCTGCAGCTCACACTGAAACTACCTGGATTATAAAGAGAGCTACAGGTAAAAGGAGAAAACTGAGCAGACGACAGCAGATAAAAGGAGAAGCTCGCTGGGTAAAGTGTGCCACAAACACTCAGGTGTAGCTGTTTTCCATCTTTGCTATTTTTAAAGATGATGTGCAGGTCTGAGAACAGTAACAGCAGACTGGTCACACATTCGGCTGAAATGAGATTCTGTGCTGCTCAAGTATTAAAATCTGTCTGTACGTGCTCATTAGAAAAGTTTTCTCTTTGTCTGATTGTCAAAGTTCAGCCATTACAAGAAACACCGACAACAAAAATGTTATTTCTCAGAAGCTTCATCAGTAAAAAGACGTGCTAATGTAATGTGCTGTGGCATCGTCCGTTTCCATGACAACAAATGGAGGCCAGTGCCGATATATTCATCACTTATGGCCGAGTGAAACACGGACAGATCGAGAGTGAGTCTTTACAAAGAGGTCTGATTGTTGCATTCAGTCAGGGGTTTCTGTGCACTTTGCCTGACTCCTCCCGACCCCGGGGGAGAGAGACGGAGAGCTGAGGTGAGTTACCCAGAAACCCTTGTGTTCAGGGGTCATTTCCTGTAGTTGTTTGAGATTAAACTGTCACCTCCATCAGGACACAACAGAGTCCTTTTATAAAAGACGGCACAGGCTGTCTGGGTGCAGCCGCAGTTGAAAACGTATTAATGATGCGAGCACTTTAAATTAAAAGCACCTGCTCCTGTGAACATATATCTGTCTGTGACTCTTCCTGTACGTTCTTTTATGAGTCTTTAATTGTCTGTCGTGATATAAAGTGCTTTGTTTGTGAATCCCTCTGCTGTTGGGATCATATGGACTGCTGCTGCTGATGAGTGACTGCGCTCATATAAAGTGTGTGTGAGTCTGAAATGAAACTATGCATTAGCAAACGCCCGGGGCGTTTGAGATGAGATGCATAGAGTCATAATCTATCTTTACAGCATCAACACTCACACAGCCCCAAGGCTTCAAAGATGGCTGCAAATGTTTGGAGTCTGACTGCTGCTGCATGTTAGTCAGATCCTGGAAACAATAAGTTTAAAGACTTTGGAGTCCGGTGTGACTTCAGTTTTGGGCATCTTCGTGAATTTGGCCACAAAGAAGCTGTTTACACTGACATATGTCCTTATAAAGACAGTAACATGTTAACAAACCATTTCTTATTTACACATCCAGCAGAAAAACTTTAGTATTCATTTGGAGTCATTTTTGGCAACCTGACAAATCTAAGTCCAATATTCTCTCTCTTTTAGCTCTGTTTTGGTCTCCACCAACCTGTGAGGGAAATATCTGGATCTTAATTAGCTTAATATTCCACTGTGTTCACCAGCTGGTCTCAAACTGCATCTGCAGAGCTGCAACTAATGATTGTTTTCATTATACATTCATCAAATAATGTTTTCCTTGATTCATCAAATAAAATTTAGTCGATAAAATATCAGCATATACCGATAAACGTTGATCATAGTCTAACCCCCAATTTCAACATACTCCGTCTGCGCCGCGCTACGCAGCGCCGTGGATCTAGAGCGACCAACGGCGCGTACCCTCGCCTACTGGATGCGTTTCTGGAGCACTGCGCAGCATAGTGGAGCTGCAAGCTCACACATGGAAACTGCGAAATCCCACGCTAAAAAAGTATTCACTCCCAAAACTCCTGCAATTTCACACCAGGTCTTCTCCTTTCCTTTCCCTCCTTTGTATCCTTGTAGAAAGGATGTGTGGTGTCATACAAAATACTATGGTTTTCCACTTCAACTATGAGTTGTCCCTCCATTGTGACATTAGAAAGTGTCACATTTATCTTGCAAGTGTACTCTTCTTCAACGTTTGCTTTACTTCCTGGATTTTTCCCACATGGAAATTCTGACCAATCAAGAGCAGCTTTCTCACACAAGGCATTTGATCTGGTCCTCTTGTAAATGCTGCCGTGAGAACACATTCCCTCGAGGCGTTCTTGAGACATCGTGTTGAGAGGGATGGGACGGACGTTCAGAAGGATGGACAACCTAAAAACATAATGCCTCCGGACATGACTATCACCGGCGCAGAGGCAAATAAATGTCAGACTGTTGGGTTCTGCAGACAGGTCTAGTATCAACATTCTGTCCAGCAGAGAAAAAAAATCAAGTGCTCAACAAGATAATGATATAAATTAAAACTGTCGAGTACTGCGTGTCCATGTGGAGACTTTCCTTCTCAGATCTAAAGCTGATTTTAAAACTTGCACATAAACAAGATTTCCAAACATCCTTTACGCTCCGCATCAGTCACACACCTGGATCCAGCTGTTTGGTATTTGATGTTTCTTTTACATAATTAGTTGTCAGTAAAAAAAAGACGACGAAGGCAAACACCAACATAAGTAAACTTTAACAACTCTGTCAACTCTGTAACTGATAAATATCTGACGGCGCTGGAGTAATCACTGTTGATCAAATTAATGCCGATGTAGCGACTCGCTTTGCCCGACAGTTCCTTTAAAGAACCTTTACCATCTTTAAACTGCTTCTGTGCAAGTTCTCTCCCTTCATCGTCTCCTTCTTGCTCTTGATAATCTCTCTCATCATAATCACCATCTTTACATGATAATTTCCGTCATAATTTGTCCTTATCTGGCACTTTTTTCTTCTAATCCCCCCCCCTTACTTTGAGGCCTCTCCCTGCGTCTCCTCTTTTGTCTTCTTCGTCTCATCCTCCCCTTCCTCTCGTTGCTTCACCCCACTTCTGTCCGAGCTATTTATGTTCCCTGGCAGAGAAACAAAGTTCTTCAACTGGCCTGGAGTTTGGAGAGAGAAGGCGGCTGAGGCTCACACGCTGCTTCACCAGCTAATCTGGTTAGTGACAGTCGGAGACGACACAGAGGACAATCCTGTGGCCTTCTCTCCTTCTTTCCTGCAGTGTCTTCTCTCAGAGAGTCCACGCAAAGTTTACTTGTTACAAACTGTTTGTGTTCTGCGTCACGTGTCTGATCTGAACCCTGAGTTTTAAAACGCACACAGTATGATCATGTAAAAACAGATTTAATGATTCTTTACGTGGAGCCCTGGTTCCTAGAGAGTACATCTATACAACACTAAATGTTTCTGCTGATTGCACTGTGCAGAAAATGTAACCGCTGCCTCCATTATGCTTTCTGACAACATTACTTCCACTCCAGTGTCCACTGTCATTTATTCTGCTGCCGAACAGATGATCAGGTGCTTTTCATGGATCCTCATATTCCATAATGATCAGAATAAAAATGCTTCATGTTACAACCTCAGTCAGAAGAGACCGGACCGATCCGGCCCGATCTGAGGGAATCTGGGGTTGAGAGGAGTGGTGTAAACCTTTAGACTCTTTCACACATGCACTACAAAGTGAAAATGATCAAGCCACCACTCAGAGGAGCTGTATGAGAGAACACAATGTCATTAACCATAAGGTTACCCTGCCAGCTTCCTCGTACAAAGTCCATGTGATGTCCAAGTAGCTCATGTGTGAACGGAGCAGGTACAGTAACTGTCCTGATAATTCACAGCCAACAAGAGGGTGTGATGATGTTTCTACCATGAGGCTCACGTGAAACTGAAAGAAAACAAATATCCAAAGGTGAAGAAGATTCTGGAGCTTCTGTTGTTCGGGGCCGAGGCTGAAATCGTCAGACAATTCAAGGGAACGGCAGGAGACTGAGATGTTTATGACCAAATGACAAACTGGCTACAGGACCGCAGTGTAATCCAAGTCATATCCTGCCTCCTGCACGCACCATCCCTCACCTGAACCAAACAGAGTATTTCCAGTAGCTGACAACGCTGCTGACAATCTCCTGTTGTGTGCTACAGTGTCGGGCAGTTACAGTAATAATATTTATTTTTCCAGTAATGTGTAGTGAATCTAATTACTGATAACATTTGGGTAATGACATCACAGTTACTCCAAAACCAAACAACTCCTTACATCGTTACCTTTGTCATCATGTCACTGCTGACTTGAAACACAACATCACATCAGCCGACTCATTTTCGTAATCGTCGTGCTGCGCAGGCTCGTCACAAAGCAGAGGGCTAGTTATGAAGTGGGAAATGTTTAACAGCTGGAAATATTCCCATTACTTTGATTTTGTCAGGAGGAAAGATGACAGGAACTCTGCTGCTGCAGGTCGTCGGACTAAAACTCTTTCCAACCTGAAAAACACGTCCTCAAACCTCCGGTTTGAAACACCAGGAAGTACACCCCACCAAAGGTGAGCCCTCCTCGGCTGCAGACGTTGGCTGTCGCCCTGCACTGGCTAAACAACCCAAACTGGATTTTACTTGCACACCTGGCTTTTATGTTGTCTTCACACCAGGCACAAATAAAACAATTTGTGATAGTGAATTACATGTAAAGATGCGATTTGTCAATGTGAAGACGCGATTTCTGTTGAAAAATCTGAACTGGAGGGACCAATTCGCACCACAATAACCAATCAGCATTAAGATCCACCAGGGACATGGACGCCGAGGACGTAGCAGTGGAAGTTTATTAATCAGAGAAATGGAGAAGAGGCTGATTGTGTCGGTCTGTGGCTTCCTCCAACTGTATGACACCACGTCCTACTTTTATAGAAACAAGAATAAAAGGGAGCTCAGACTGACAGACTGAGAGACAGTGTCTGAGAAAGCCCCGCCTCTCGCAAAAAACTGCATTTTTTGGGCACTCGTGTACATGTGATTGCACGCGCGCACGACGCGAGTCAACACAAAATATTCTAGTGTACAAACTCGTGAGTAATGCAACGCAAAACTTTGCATCATGTTGGTGTGAACACAGCATCAAAGGGAACGAGAGATGACGCTCTGATTGGTTGAATACATGATGTGCTCAAACACTGAATACAACCTCTCTGCTGCTTGAGCCTCACTTTGCACCCAGATTATGCATCGTTTAACCAGCAGGTGGACACACAATAAATGCGCTTTAGAACACTAGCTCCTTAGTTTTATTTAATCTAGTTGTATTTCTCTTTTGTTTCTGTCTTCAGGGTATTTTATTCTTATGAATCCCTTTCTTACAGACAGGGCTGAATAACTCTTATCACAGCTCTCTCCTCGGCTTCTCTCTGTGAACGGCTGCTAAACTCGTTCCATCAGGACAGTTTGTAAAATCTACTTAACCCATCTGAATTAGAGGAGCAGGTGCCGTCCACCAATCAGGATCCAGTGTTTCCTCTGGTCTGCCTGTGACACATTAAGCCTTTAAATTCATTCAGTACCTGCCACTGTAGCTCCACCACGCTTATTTGCAAAGCATCATGAAGAACGCCGCACTCATCCTCAGCTGCACGACATCATAAAACAAAACAATAAAAAAGCAAAACAATGTGAGGGCCGTTCAATCTGTCACTGACCGCAGGATTCATTTCCTCCGACCAATCAGAGGAGAGCGTGCGTAATATAAAACACACTCTGTGTACGAATCGGCTCAATATCCCCACGGGAGGGACGACTCCGTCTCACTGCGCCGCATCTTTACAGCAAATTACATTCTTCCACAGGTAATGAGCAAATGACACGTTGTGTTGAGAGGAGGCAGAGTCTTCACGCTGTCATCTGCAAAAATATGTTCTTTAATTTATTTTCCAGGCGTCAGGTCGTACAGCAGCACTGTCTGCAGGCCGAGGTGTGAGGCTGCCGCACGCTGAGCTCTGCTTTATCACTAAAATAAATAAGAGGAGGATGATGAACAGATGGGTCCAAGAACAAAGACAGACAGACAGACAGACAGACAGACAGACAGACAGACAGACAACTGCAGCAGGGAAGTTGAAGTCAAAGCCAAACTTCCAGAGAAGTTGATCAGCACACTTCATCCTCCTCTTCCTCTCAGCCTAAGTGCTGGTAGATTTACCTAACCCCTGTGTTGGCCTGGCCTCAGTCCCTCGGCCCCCGGGCAGCAATAAAAACTGGTAAACAAAGGGGAGGCGGGAGGACGCCAATAACAAAGTGGGACTAAAGGGGCTGTGTGACTCATTAAGTGTCAATAGGCCCCCAAATCCCTCCGACCACACACACACACACACTGAGGGTTTATAGTGAACTGGACTGGCTCAGAGGGCAGGACGAGAGAGTGAAGCAGCGGAACCAAACGATGGAAATGAGATTGATATTGAGATGCAATAGCTTCATTTCCAGTTTAAAGGTGCAATCAGCACAGTTTTACTCTTCCATACATCACAGAGCTGAATGACCTGAATGAGCTGCTGATCACAAACCATGACTCAGAGATCATCTCTGTTTCTGCTGCTCTCAAAACTTTCTGGCCTCAAAATAAATCTGATCCTCTCTCCTACACTTCAGCCTGCACATCATCTCAGGAATATGTCAGAAATTCCATGCTCTCTATTCCAGTCAGATCCAGGGACACTCGTCCGTGCCTTCATCATCAGCAGACTCCAGAACTCCTCCTAACATTCATTTCACTGATCCTCCATCACAGCTAAATGCAGCTGCCGCTTTCTTGACTAAGACAAAACAAATGTGATCCTATAAACTGCAACAGTTTGTCCAAACGACGCCACTGCTGGATTAAAAAGAGACAAGCAACAGTAACTTCTGCAGCTCTGATGTAGACCAATTTGGAGTGGACGTCACAGTGAGGTCACAGCAGCTGCACGTTCATCGTTGTGGCAGAAAAACAACAGACACCAGAGAGAAACAGTTGAGATACCCAGAATAAAACTGTATAGTTGTGCTGTTGAATGTAAGAATGCAGAATATAATCAAAAAAAGGTCACAGAGGACGCCGTTTGAAACTAAACCAAGACCTTTATGGTGGCTAGAATTTGATGTAAATGAAAAATCTACATAATATTCACATACGTAATTCATAGAGCTCTACATAACATGTTGCCCTACATTTCCATCCACCAGGTGGCAGCAGGATGTACTTGTTCTAAAATGCATTAAACAATAAAAAGACGTTCATTTGTTTGAATTATTTATATCTTACATAGCTTCGTTTTACGTCCTTGTCACTGGCTCCACAGCACAGGAAGGAGGTAATAAGCAGACAGCGTTAGCTAGCTAGCGCGCTAGCAAGTTGCACTTCCACATTAAATGATATTATATGAAGACATCTCCACAAGCATTAACCAAGGACAAAATCCATGCCTGACAAACGTGTTTTAACAGTTCTTATGATGATGAATTATCTTTCACCAAGTCAATAATTCAGTTCATCTAACCCTGACACACACACTCCTCCACTGAGCACTGAGCAGCAGCAATTACCCTAAATATCAAGATTATAATTAACTGGAAACAAAACTTTTTTTTCTACACGTAGATCATAAACTCATGGATATAAAAATGGCTCATTGCAAACGATTGATAAATATAAACAAAATACATCATCGCTGTTTAAGCATACAATAATGGTCTATACCTCAAAGTTCACTTTAATTTCTACCGCAGCACAGAGCTTGTTCCTTCACAACACCTACGTTATCAGCTTATCGTACGATATGGACATGACCTGCTGACCTTGATGTTGTCTGATGTCTTTACATTTTTGTTTACAAAAGAATGTCACTAAAATTTTGCCAACATGATGCTAGAACAACCAGCAGGGTTTTCCTGACTGTTATAAGACCTGGACGCAGTGGTTCTCCCTTTTATTTCTCTCCAATCATTTGCACAAATCAGAATTAAAATAAAACAACACTTCAAAGCCGACGCAGCGTAGCTCACCGGTAGCCTGCAGCTACACTTTCAGAGAGGAAGAGGTACAGTCCGAATAATCGTTAGCTTGCTTTCTCCTGGAAACGAACCAGAAAGTCTGAAAAAGTTTGTAGATCTACCTTCCAATAACTTCGTCCTAAATCCACCAGCAAAGCACCTGACTCCCAGGCCGTCCATCCACGGGAGCCGACTGCAGCACACCGACCACTTTCTGGAGGTAACTGCAGTGTTACTGGAGCATCGCTAAGCTCGCTGTTAGTCCCAACAGACGTCACATGGTTTTGTTTTTGTTGGCTACATTTTCTAACAAGTCTCAAACTGAGTATTTTTGGGTTCCTCCTGCTGTGCTGTACTTTTACATATACTTGTTGTAAATATTAACAGGTGAAAATTTGTTATTTTTTTCGTATTTCAATGTCTGAATATTCGTCGTATATTGTCCGACAAAAGCAGTTACCTTACCGGCCAACGCAGACCTCAGTCGAAACTAAAGCTGCAACAACAACATGTAAAATACAAATAATAATGTTAAATATTTTGACAGCAGCCATGTGGGGCCGTGTAACCACTCAAACTGCAAGATAGCCAATCAAAATTTTGGTCAAACCAGAACCGATCATTCAACAGACAAATTAGTCTTAGTTTATCAAACAGATTCCACTGATCACAGGATTTCCTTTAAACTCATAAAACTCAAACCAAAATCTGATGATATTCAGTGTTTGTGCTCCTCCGTCGTGGAGCAGCCTGGCTGCTGATTTGAGGTGTGCACCGCCGTTATCATCTTTTATCTGAGAATAAATACAGGAGGGCTCTGTGTGTCTGCATCTATATTAAAACCTATTTTCCTCCCCTCTTGTCACTCTTTGGAGGAACTACAAATTGCTTATGTATGAGGCTACGCTCTAAAAATAAACCTGAACTTAAACGACTTGAACGACCAGCGTAGCATTTCACTCTGAAGCCAAACAAGCATATCATGATGTCCTTCCAGCTCATTTAACATTTCTGTTTTTTTATCTGCAGGAATTAGCGTGCAGATTGACCTCTGCTGTGAGAATGTGCTCCTCTCTTTATCACCACATAAGGTGAACTTCAGATGACTCGGTGTCCCTTTGAAATGCCAATCTCTGATCATTACGCTGCGCCCCCGTCACAGGTCTGATGTCTGTACATCAGTGTGTGACTGCTACAGAGTGTGAAACAAGAAACCAAAGATCCTCACATCAGCTCCTGCACACCTCTGTCTTTTGATTAACTTACGGCTGCAGACTGAACACGTACTCTTAATCATCTCTGTGATCCTAATGTGAGTCCCTGTCCTCAGCTGTCATCAGTGTGAACCAATCAAAAAAGTGATTTTACTAATAGGAAAACAGTTATGGCCAAAATGTTTTTGTTTTGTGCGGTCACAGAAACATCTGGGCACTAAAAATCTAATCAGTTCATTCATGAGTTGAAGTAATTGTTTGTGCCAAATTCTAAAAGAATCCCCTCAAGGTGTTCTCGAGATATCACATTCACAAGAATGAGACTGATAAAAGGTCACAGTGACCTTTGACCTCTACGGCCAAACCTAATGAGTTCATTCTAAAATCCAAGTGAACATTTGTGCCAAATTTGAAGAAAAACACACACACACACACACACACACACACACACACACACACACACACACACACACACAAAAAACGTGTTTTGTGAGGTCCCAGTGACCTTTGACCTCCAAATTCTAATCAGTTCAGTTTAGTTGTCTTCAGTCCAAGTGGACGTATGTGCCAGATTTGAAGCAATTCCCTCAAGGCGTTTGTTGAGGTATCACCTTCACAAGAATGAGAGAGATGAGGACACAGTGACCTTGACCTTTGACCTATGTCCACCAAATGCTAATCACTTCATCCATGACTCAAAGTGGACATTTGTGCCACATTCAAAGTCCTCAAGGCATTCTTGAGATATCATGTTCATGAGACTGAGATGGACAGATGGCCAATCTGAAAACATAATGCCTTCGGCTATCGCCAGTGCAGAGGCATGAAAATGTCTGCAGAGGTCGAGAGGCCTCAGACTTTAATAACTGACCTCGTCTCAAACTGAGGAGAAAAACAAACAAAAAGAAAGATGTGAACTCACCGCTGGAGCAGTCCAGTCCTCCCCAGCCAGGCTCACACTGGCAGGTATCAGGAGAGACACACCGTCCGTGGGCGCACTCTTCAGTACACAACGCTGAGGAGGAAGACGAGGACACAAAGGTTGATATCAAACTTTACTTTAAATACGTCTGGCTCTGTCTCCTAAACTTTGATCAGCAACAAAGACCCTGCTGATCTCAGTTAACTGTTACTGTGGGAGCATCAACAGTGATCAGGTGTCATCGTCCCCTTCATGATGTGTACGTCTCTGTCATCTACAGCTGTCAAAAGCTGTCAGCTTCTCAAATACAGAAAAATGAGTCTGACTATTATTCAGAACCACAGCTGCTTATTAAAGTTTCTTTAAAAGACTCTTTTACATTTGAAACATTGTCAAAAAACACATCAAAACAGACGTTCTTTTAGTTTGATGCTAGTCTTGTGTAATCACACCTGTCTCCACAGCGCTGTGTCAAAGGTCCCGAATCTTTCTGCTATAAAGGAAAAAAACCCCTCTGGTTTGTTTTTATTTTTTAAACCAATCACAGTCTGCCTGGGCGGAGCTACGCTCAGGATGCAGCGACGGTGCTCTCGCAAAATAAGGTTGAGGGTGAACTTGTGTTGAGGTGCTGTCATCATACAGTCTGCAGACATCAAACTTGATATCGTACCCAAGTTGATTAGATCCATGTGGCACAGCTCTGCACAAGACCTGTGAGACTGATGAATCTCACAGTCTGTAGGAGGCTTCAGACACATTGATAAATGAGGTATAAAAAACATCAAAATCACAGATTACATTGAGAGAACAAAAAACAAAAAGCAGCGCCAGCGGCCGGGCTGACCTGTGCTGTAAAGTGTTGGGGTGCTGTCAGCCCTAGAGTGGTCTCCTTTGGTCTGAATCAGGGACTCATGTTGTTCCAAAGTTATATACCGTAAATTACCAAATAATAGCCGGGTTTCAAATAACCGCAGGGTCCCCTTAAACGCTGGGTGCAGGTGTATATTTTGATAAATAACCGCCGGTTCCAAATAAACGCCAGGTCTAATTTTTATATTTTTTTTAAAACAAAGAAGAAGACGTTGACCACTGACACTGCACGTTTTTCTTCTTCGCGCTTTTTTCAGGAAGGCTATTGTGCTTGCTTTCTGTCAATATCACATCAATGATTGCCATGGCTCCGGTGCAGCAAAAAAAAAATTAAAAAGTACGACGTGAAATTCAAACTTTCTGTCATAAAATATGCAGAGGAAAACTCGGGGGAAGCCGCCGCTAGACGTTTCTCTGTCGATCCCAAGAGAGTGGGAGATTGGCGAAAAAATAAAACTGAGCTTCAGCGTCTTTCCGAGGAGGACAGCGAAAGGGCCAGGCTGCCTGGTGGAGGTAGGAAGAAAGCTTCCGAGGAGCTTGAGATAAACATGCGGGAATGGGTTATCGGCAAACGGGCACGCCACGAGAGAGTGTCCCGTAAAATGATCCGGGCGATGGCGAAACAAATGTACGCCACCGTGAGTGACAGCAGAGATGAGGAGTTTGCCGCCAGTGCTGGATGGCTAAATCGTTTCCTCCGCCGCAACAACTTCAGTTGCAGAAGACGTACAACTATGGCCCAAAAGGATGCCAGAGAATTCACCGAGAAGCTGGTGAAGTTTGTGACATTTTCATCCCGGATGATTGAAACAAAGAAGATACTGGACAGAGACATCATAGCTATGGATGAAACTGCGGTGTGGTTTGACATGGTCGGGTCCACTACCGTGGAGACACGCGGGGCCCGCAGTGTCCCTTTGAAAACTACAGGCCACAAGAAGAGCCACTTGACTGTTGTTCTGGCAGCAAAAGCGGACGGGACCAAACTGAAACCTTTTGTGGTTTTCAAAGGAGGTGTCAGGGAAGTCAAGGCGATGCAAAGTATTGGTGGAGTGGTGATAGCATCCTCTAAAAA
>NC_065506.1:49151060-49168178 GCF_006386435.1 Epinephelus moara | reverse complement strand
TGTGTCATGTGACTGCAGTTGCTTCACATCCAGGTCGGAACACCTTCTCACCACAAACCAACCGCACCAGAGTTCCTTTGGAACCGGACTGAGACCACCTCTTCAAGAAGGTCTCGGTCTGGTTGTTTTGCTGTGTTCACACCTGCACAAATGAACCGCACTGAGGGGGCAAACCAACTGGAGTTTGATTGAACCAAACCAAACAGGGCAGGTGTGAAAGCAGCCTTAGGCTCCTCTCCCTGGAGACTTGCTCAAAGTTGCTTTCATGCATTAACAGAGCTCAGGTTAATATGGCAGACTCATTTCAGTGTGTGTATCCTGTATGTGTCCTGCACCTCTGAAACATAAAGAACAGATTTTGGGTGTATCTACCTGAGTGCACAAAGTTTTAAGTTTCAGATGACAGATATTTTGGCCACAGAATAAATAAACTCAGTAAACAAAGTGTGTGCGTGTAGGAAGTGTCTGTTAGAGAGTGTGTGCACATTGCAGCCGTGCTGTGTCACCACTTTAATTGTTTGCAGTTTGACAATTCCATATATCAATGAGGCTCAGATGAATCCATCAGGAGCACAAACTGTGAGTGGCTGTTAATATTTATGTTTTCACCGACCTAAAAAAATCAACTTGACTCAGATACGGCGAGATGCTGTGAGCCGCTCTGCTGATAGTGTGTGAGGCGTATTATCTGCTTTGTACAGCAAACAGATAAGGCAGCACTGACATCTTCATTTTCACCTTACGCTCCTGCAGCTGCTGTAATATTTCATCAGGACACAACCTTACAGCTGAGAGCTGTCATACACTATCTGAAGGTTCACAACAAACGACTCCATCGCCACGTAATAAACGATGCAGTGTTTTCTCAGGGCTGCCAAGTCTCACCGTGTCATTATCCTGAGCAGCGATTAGCTCGGAGGCCGGAGGTGGCCACGAGGAGGTGTGAGGAAGAGGAGGAAAGGTAAAGAGAGGAGGAGGAGGAGGAAGTAGAGACTAAAGAAAAGACAGAGGCAGCAGTAAAGACGAGTGACACACACACAGATTTCTGTAACACCTGAAAGTGAATCTGAAAATGTCACTCCTGCTGACTTCAAAGAGTAACACGTAAAACTTTAAACCTGATGGTACATCAGAACGACTCTTAATAATATAAAACTTGACTTTTTCACTTTATTATGTCGTTGCATCATAAATTCTGAGCAGCTCTCCAGGAGAGACCTCCAAACACCGCGATCTTTATACTGCTAAATATCATGGACTCTATGATCCAGTGTGTGTAGTTAAATAATATCTGATGTCATGTTCTACCTGTAGATTTACAGTTACGGTTTCAACGCTATGAGATTTTCATGGTGCGATAACTGTCTCAGAAAATATCATGGTTAGAACTGATATTGTCATCAGTCAGAATGAGCCTTACAGGAATGATACTGGACAAATTACTTTTGGTTCATCAAATGTTTTATTACTAGAATTGAAACCATTTTGTTAATAGAAGTCCCATTAACAAATATGACGGTTATTGTAACGTGTGCATTTGGATATCTACCATACTGGAAAAGAAATGCAACTGGACGTTTATACGAGTTATTATTGTTTTACACAAACATCGATTAACAAAATGTTTCAAGTTTCACTTGTAGTAATGAAACGTTTGTTCGACCAACAACAACCCTTCTGTTTCCAGTCCTTTAAGGCTCATTCAGACTGAGGGTAATATAAATTCTGTAATACTGTCATACCTTGAAATCACGATATTTTCTGTTACATGTCAAAATATTACACATGAACTGCAAATCTTTTTTATTTGTTTTATTCTGAAAAATAATATTTTTGTTCTCACCTGCTGCCTGCCTGCGTGTAGTTCATTTGTACCCATGAGTTTATTTATATATGTAACAGGCTGAATTCTACAGCAGTAATATGTGTAACAAAGTCAAATGTACATTTTTAATATTAAGTATTAAGATTCCACAAAATTTGTGGTAAAATCGAGCTTTTTTCAGTTGAGGCAGCAGCTCGCCAAAATAAAGCCAATTCTTGATAAAAAGCACTTTGAAACAGTAATCCATTCCTTTGTCACTACTCGGCTGGATTACTGCCATGCACTCTATGTGGGGGTTAGAGGGTCCTCTGTGGCTCGCCCACAGTTAGTACAAAATGCTGCTGCACGTCTTTTAACTGGCACACGCAAGCATGAGCACATTTCACCCATTTTAGCCTCACTCCACTGGCTGCCTGCGCATTTTAGGATTCATTTTAAAATTCTTTTATTTGCTTTTAAATCCCTAAATGGTCTTGCCCCGCCTTACCTCTCTGAGCTGCTTCACCGTTATACGCCAACCCGTTCCCTCAGGTCAGCTGATCAGCTGGTGGTGCCTAAAAGCAGGCTCAAGCTCAGAGGGGACCGTGCTTTTGCTGTTGCAGCTCCAAATCTCTGGAACGATTTGCCGTTGCACATTAGACAGGCCTCTTCACTGTCTGTTTTTAAATCTCTCCTTAAAACCCACCTCTTTTCTTTGGCTTGTAACATCGTGTAGGACGCTGATTTTATTTGTTCTTACATATGTTGCCTCGTGTGATTTGTGTATGTTATTGTATTTTATATGCTATGTTTGTATTTGATTATGTTAATTATTTATCTTGCTGTACAGCACTTTGGGCCACTGTGGTTATTTTAAAGCGCTTCATAAATATAGTTGGATTGGATTGGATTATTACCTGACCCTCTCAGGCCTCTGTAGTCAACATGTGGAACGTTTGATACTCAGTTTCTGCACGTCTATGTTCACCTTCAGTTGTTCCCCACCTATAAAGCGACGTGTCCTGCCTTACCTCGCCCCTTCTGCTGTTGTGCTCCATGGGAGAGGTAAGAGACATTGCTCTCGTAGTTATTTCCATGTTTTAACACTGTTAACTTGTTTATAAATTCATGTTACACTAACATAATCCTGTGTCACTTTATTCGTGTAGGGGCTGTAGTTTGTGTGGTTGTGTGTGACGGAGGATTTTGTTTTGTTTGAGAGGAATAAATACAGAACTCCTCCAAATATATTCACAGTCTGGGCCTCTTCATATCTACACAACGCAGACACCACTCGAGTCCACTGGACACATGAACATATTATACATATATCACACAGCCTTTTGTGGGTCACCTGTCGGGTACCTGACCCGCTGACTCTGACTCTGAGGACTCTGATCTGTGTCATTGTGTTCTGTGATTAAACGTCACATTACAAATGTCGACGTCCTCGATCATTAAGCCCTTCATAACCCCACCCCCTGCTACCTCACCAACCTGCTCCTCCACCACACTCCTTCTTGCAGCCTCCGCTCCTCTGATGCCAACGTCCTGACTCCACCACTCAGGACCAAACACCTGAGGCGACAGAGCCTTCTCCATAGCTGCCCCCTCCCTCTGGAGACTGCACCGACATCTCCTGATTCAAATCACTCGTCGAAACTCATCTTTTCAAAGTGTGTGAATGATGTGTGTATTTTATTGTATTCTATTTTATGATAGTTTTAACTGATATAAAGCGTCTGAGTACCATGAAAATGCTCTATAAATAAAATATATTATTGTTATTATTTTAGAGTGGCCTTTCATCGCGACCATCCTGAGACACACCTGTGTGATGATGATGTTGTTTAATCAGCATCTTGATGCGTCTAATCTGAGTCTGACTTTAACCAAAAACACAATCTTTTTTTAAACCTAAACCGTTTGGTGCCTAAACCCAACTATGTGACTGCCATGCAATGTGGTGGTCGTTTTGTGTTTTCCTGTGAGATCACGTTGGTCACGTTACATTTATTGGTGGCTTTGTGGAATCAGTGTCGTAGTTGTGACGTTGCCAAGCAAACAGCAGACTGTGTAAGTCGGAGTCAGAGTGGTGAGGCTGTTCTCTGCCCAGTGCATGCTGGGAGAGCCAGAAATAGTTAAAAGTCCCAAAGGTAAAAAATAATCATCCAAAAAAGATAAAAACTATAAAATGTGTATTTTAAGCCATCACACTAAAAAACCCATATTGGTTAATGGAATGAAAAATCAAAGCTGGGATGATAAACAGCTTTATTATCGCCGGCTGAACTTTATCTAACATCCCCTGCAAGTCGTTGTGCGAGGCTCACTTGTGTATCACAGTATGAATAGTGCATCATACATCAGGTAGGATTGTGCCGGGAGAAGACAGGCTGACAGCTTGGAGACTTTAGCTCCTCCATCACAGAGATATGATGCGCTGCTGCTCCGTCTCTGTTTGTGCAACTGATTCCTCTCCGACGGAAACAGGCAGCTTGACTCGCATAAATATGTGTGCAGGAACAAATGAACATCACCGGAATGAACACGGATGCCTCCTCTGTCTCACTCTCTGCATGATGGGACTTCATGCACACACATGCAGTGCAAGCTCTGACACACACACCCAGCTCACCCTGCATCACACACTGTTTAAAAAAACCCGAGCTGTGTTTCAGGGCTGTGAGGTGTTATTTAAAATCAGCACAAAAAGTGAAGTGCTGAGTTTTGAAAGTATGCGAGCAGGGAGGAAAAGTAGGAGTTGGACTGGCCTCGGTAAAGCCAGGTTTTATGGGTCTTATGGTGCTTTAGCCACAGAGGGGTCGTCCTGTCTAAATTTATAGTGGCACTGTGTTAACATTTTACAGCTTTTTTCATGCATTAGGACAAGAATCCTCACAGCCACATGCACTTGGCTCTGAGCACTGAGTAAAGATTTATACTGGAGGAGGGGAGACTGAGGTAGAGTGGAGCCTGTAGCACTGAGAGCTCTACATACACTCAGAGAGAGACACAGTGTACTCAACATACGTGCAGATGTGTTTAAGTGCAACGTGTCCTGATGTGTGAAAGTTATGCACATGATTCGTAAAACATCTTCAGAAATAGCACCGACTGGTTTGGTTAGGTGTGGGGAAAGAATCATGGCTGGGCGCTGACGTGATGTTACGTGATGTGACATGTTGTGTCATATGTCGTAACCTAAAGTACGCCGATGATGACGTCTGTGCTGTGTCTCAAATCACATACTTCCATTAGTACACTTCATGTAGTATACTGTGTGCACTATGTACTCATTGGCGTAGTGGGTGGATTTCCACAGGGTAGTGTTGTCTCAAACCAAACATGGCCGTTGTGCACTCACCGGAAATGACGACCGCAAATTAGCTAGTTAGCAAACTAGCATTAGCATTCGCGTTAGCGGTACCAAATCATTACAGACTGCTAAATGAACCCAACAAACATACTGCTGGCTTATACCCGACAACTGTATAGTGGTGCTTAGTGCAAAAAACACATGTACTTGTACAATGCAGCGACGTTCACGGTCGCACAGTCCTATTTCCAGTTTGAAAAGTGGTCCCTCCCCTTCCAATACATAGCCAAGATGGCGACCATTGAGGGCGAGAAGTGTCCATAGTCCCACACTCAACTTCTTGACCATTTTGAGTACACCATCTGGGTACTCATAGTGCACTGCATTTTCCATACTTCTCAGTGTGAACGCACTTATGCACTCACAATATTAAGTGTTAGTACAGAAGTACGAGATTTGAGACACAGCACTGGTTTCACATGGGATACAAAAAGCGTCTCCTGGGTCAAAGTCCTGTGTTTAACCTGTTCACCACCCCGACCACCTCCCCACAACTTTATTGGTCTTTATACTGGGAGTGTAACGATCCATTGATCTGGATCGATATATCGATTCAATGATCAACGATGGAATATCATTAATGCAAAGTGAAAACATCGATCCATATTATCATCTTTAGACACGCCTTTATTTTGAAATTCTGTGTCACCGTCAAAGAGCAGCAGGCAGACGGCGAGCCAAAAGAAAAACTAAGAGGATAACGTTATTTACTTAGGAATAAATGAGCAGAGTGGAAATATTTTGGATTTTGAAATACAGGTCAGCAGACAGAGAACATGGCGTATGTAACAACGCTGTTACTGTACGAGATAAAACACGACGCACCTGCCTGGCTAAGCATCTCACTCCGCTAACTTCTCACTATCAGCTGTTGCTTCAACGATGTTCCCCTAAAAAAAAAAAATGTGCAAGCTACCGAGCTGTTCTGTCAGGAGACGCAGACTTGGCCGATGTGACGGGAGAGGGGTCGCACACATGCTGCGTTTACGGCGCCCTCAAATTCATGTTTTTAATTTAAGTGTCAGAGCAATGCTGTCACACTGAACACGTTTTCCTGAGTGAGTTTTTCAAGGTGTGACGGCTGCACCCTGAGATAAACTGCGTTCGACTTTTGGTACCCAGCAGCGCTCCGTATGTCATGTGACGAGGACCAACCAATCACAGCCCACAGATATCTTTCCTTCTTCAGTAAATATCAGTGTGTGATAAATATGGAGGAGAAGCTGATCATGTTGGTGCAGAGCTGTCAGAGCGTCACATCTGTCCCACAGACACACAGAAGATCAGCTCTGACCTCAGGGTTTCAGGTGAATAGGATGTGATATGATGCTTGCTATGGTCGCTTAGCAACCTCAGACGCAACCAGCCACTGCGCTCTTGAAAGGCACCTGACCTCACATTTTCAAGGTGGTTAAAGAGGCAGCATGTGTTTGAGGCCTCCATCAAATCAGATACCAAAAGATAACCTGGGTAAGTTGGAGTGGCTTCATAACACAGGCCTCTGGTGCTGACACTGAACTGCAGCTAATTTGTTTACATGAGGGAATTATCAAGAATAATATCAGGAAGACGACTGCTGTCATGGTTACAGAAATAATCAGACAGTTTGGGAGATGAGTTTATCAGCTTTGTTCAAATCCAAAATTTCAACTTTTAGTCAAACTATGTTCTACTGTCAAAACACTACGTTCCCTCGCCCTTTTAAAAACGATTCCACACGTTTCCTGTTGCTACGTATAAACACGTGTTATGGATGTCACGCTCTCAGCTCCCATTTGGAAAACACAGAAAAGAACGCAGATGGAGTCGGACTTTAAAACGAAGCTTTGTGAGCATGTAGTTCTGCCAAATAATGATTTCAGACTGTCAGATTTCAGAACTTTTTTCAGAGCCTCTAGGAGGTCAAACTAGCTGCTATTTCACAAGACAAATTTAAATTAAAAACACTATAATAATAATAATTATAAAATTTTGTGTAGCAGGACTGTATTTTTTCATCTTTCATTTCCTGCTAATCGTTTTACAACCCCCCAGATTTCTCCTCAGGTTGGGAACAAGTGTTGTTGGTCATCGTGCGGCGCTGCTGTAAACAACCAAGCAGTGGCGTGATGGGGACGGGGTCACCACTGCAACCAAAAAAAAAACCCTCTTGCTTTCTAACGAGCTGAAGCCGCCAGGATTAATGGTTTCTGTGAGAGCTCTTCTTTGTGCCATGCAGCATATTTTAGGACAGAGAGAGAGAAAAATGTAAACGCCTGCAAATACAGGCTGAGATTTTAATAAGAGAGCCAAAGACACATGCTGCTGGTGTAATCCTGAAGGAGAGTTGATAAATCATTAAACGAGGGCCTAATCCTTTCATCCTGAGGATCGGAGCAGAAACAGCTACAAGGAGGATTACATCAGCGACGGCTACAAAAAGATTAATAGATATCAAATTAAATAATCACTACCTAATTCCAGCTATTGTGTTGGCGCGCTGCAGCGTCTTCAGTGCCCTTCAATCTCTGATCTGCTGCAGCAGGAGGAACGAGTGCCGAGGTGTGAGCCTCAGACTGGAGGAGCACACCTGACATCATCTCTGTTTAAATCTGTCCACAGGTCTGATCAAAATTAAACTGTTCTCAACAGGAAAATATATTAATTAATATTCCTCTTCTTGTACTCTGAACATAACGTGATCTTTAAGTTACATGCACTTTTTTTGGCGTAAGAGACACTTATTTGCTGAATACATAATCACACATTGTAAATGAGTCTATGTATCAGGGATATATTAGTGAATAACATTATCAGGATATGAAAAGATGACGCTCTCTGCATCAATTTTTTTTGGCAAAAAATATTTTTACCTTGTTGAACAGTTTTCAACAAACACAACTTCCTCTTCGAGTCAAAAGTCAAATCATAGAAATCATCAAAGACGTTTTAATAAAAGATTCGCGTGAAAATTCCAACTGTGAAATAATATTTTTAGGATTTATTTGTGTATTTTTACAGAAGAAACACTGCACATCGTGTGTGTGTTACAGTTATCCTGTGAACATACACTATGTGTAAGTGAAAGGTGGACAGAGATCTTAAAAAGATAAACGTTAATACTCCAATTAACCTGCAATATTTTTCACCTCTTAAATGTATATATTTATTCAACATACAATGCACGTGACTGCACATAGTTCTTATGTTTACTCTTATTCTATTCTTGTTTTATTCCATTGAAATATTTTCACACTTACAGCCTCAGCACAGTGACCATGTATATTTTATTTTAATATTTAATATCTTAAAGTACTGGTGCTAAACACTGTAGCATAATGCACATTTTATTTTTATTTTACTTTATTTTGTTTTATTTTATTTTATTGCTTTATATTTACATACTTCTGTTTCATACTCTTATTCCTCCTTCTTATGACTCTCTATTTTTTACACTGAAGCGACTGTGACGAATCATAATTTCTCCTCAGGGATCAATAAAGTATTTCGGATTCTGTCAATAAATCCATTTAGATTATATCATATTTTCAAAGTTGCTCCTCATAACTTCTGATTTTGTGAGATTCTGGTTTTTCTTCAGTAAATCAGGTGATTGTTGTTTTTACAGTGAAGCTGCTTTTCATGATGTAACTTTGCTAAAAGTTTGACAAATATGGACAAAAACACAAAGGTGTGGAGAGTTGAATATACGGACGTTTGATTTGTTTCATCATCAGTAACTTTTCTTGGATGAAGGATGAAGCTCGATTAATGTGGCACAGACGTTATCTTCACAACATGCTCTGATAATAAAACCTGTCTGAGACCTCTGTGTGAATTAAGGTCGTAGTATCAGCTCTGTTTGTCTGGAGACTCGACTGAGGTGATCCCAAAGACGCACCAGGTATCCACAACTGTTACTGAGAGAGAGTCAGGTGAAGCCGAGCTGTGCTGGACCATACAGTGGGAATGTTTTCATTACTCAGCTTTAATTCATACTTAGCTTTATTTTTTAAACATTTTTGAAAGATGGAGTTCAAACACAATAAATTCTTCATCATCTGATTAATTCAGGTTCAAATATTGTGTTTCTTTTTTCTGAGCAGGTGAAACTCCACATGTACTGTAGGAGGAGTGTAGACGGCAGCCAGGTTCATTTTGGACACAGACATTTTGAAATAAACAGACAGTTTATTGGCTGAGGTTTCAGCTGGTGACAGAGAGGGGAGGGGGTAAAGGTTGAAGCAGGTTGATGGGTGATGAGGTCACAGACGGCCGAGCTGCCCGGGTGCCAGAGAGGCGACGCAAACGGCATTTAATTTAATTCAGGATCCAGGAAGAAAACTACACTTTACACCCTGCGGTTGCATGCCTTCATGCACCAGTCAAGTCTCCATCCATGTCAGTGAAAACATGGATGCTTCACACACAGAAGATCTATACAATCAGCACAGTTTCAAGATTAGAGTCACCAATTCAGTATCTGACCAAATGTCTCCCCTTCTGTTCCTGAGATATGACGTAAGGGATAACGCCTGACGAGTTGTTCATTGTCACTTCTTAATGGCCGACATGGAGGCGTGAACCGTCCGACACTCAGTGGAGACCATTTACAAGTGATAGTGGACACCTCCTCAGGCATTACCTCGTTTATACCGTGGTCACTTACCAAAGAAATAAAAAGTAAAAATATTCATTCATATTTTTATACATTTTGCCACAAAAATCCTAACTGGGTTTCCATGGTAACACCTGAGGGTTTGACTAATACCTGGAACAATCATTGCCGCATGGTAAGGTTCTTATGCACTGGAAATGTTCGTCACTACTCCAGTAACTAGGATGAACCTTAGATACGACCGAGCAACAGGAGATATTCTAGTCCGCCCAGCTCATGGAACCATTTGGCCCAGCTGTTAGCCAGAGAGCTAACATTATGCTCGCATGATTCAAAGTGAATAACACAGCATACAGTTGACAAACAGTAAATATAATTTGACAGTATGTTAAACAACAGGACTGGAGAGCTATCTATCAATAGATTTTCACCACAGTGATTGCGTCTCAAGTCCCGGCACTGATACCTCCAAGGCTGCCTGGATCAAGGCAAAATGGAGGGACCAGTGCAAGTCAGCAGAACCATCAAGGCTCCACCACCACACTGAAGACCCCACAGATGCCCCGAAAGCAATGGACAACCCTCAATCGCATGAGGACAGGCGTACTGTAGGACGCTTCAGGGCAGCAATGCAAAAATGGGGTCTCATGGACAGCGCCCATTGCAAATGTGGGGACCCACTACAAACTGTGGAACACATAATAACCAGCTGCTCCAAACACCGGCCACCGAATGGCAATCATGGTCTAATTGACCTGGACGATGAAACACTGGACTGACTTGCCAAACGGAGCTGAAGGTCTAAGGACATATGCCAGGAGAACAAGATTTTCGAGATCACAGGGTACACCATGTGTAACGTTAGTGTCGCCACAGGCTGAAGCAGCGAGTTGAATTGCTGATGGGATGTGAGACGATTGTTTAAGTTCAGAGGGGCAGTGTCGTACCTTCAGCGTGTCACAGTCTCCATTCTGTGATGTTCAGAGGACGAGACACTGAAGGACTAACGTTACGCTCAGTGCTGTAAATAAAAAAACAAACTGATTACAGGTATTAAATCATGTAGCCGGCACATTAATTTAGAACAGTGAACACACAGTTTCGCTGGAACTATTTATATGTCCATAATCAGTTTTTAATGGACACCCTGCAGCCAATCAGAATCAAGTATTCACCCAGGCTGTGGTATAATGTTAAATAATGGACAGAAATGTGTTTTATGCAGAATTTTATGATGAGTTGACCTTTGACCTTTTGGATATAAAATGTCATCACTTCATTATTTCATCCTGTTAGACATTTGTGAAGTTTTGTCATAATTAGTGTATGAATTCTTAAGTTATGGCCAAAAACATATTTTGTCACACTGACCTTTGACCTTCAACCACTAAATTCTAACCAGTGTATTCTTCAATCCAAGTGGACGTTTGTGCCAAATTTGAAGAAATTCTCATGTCTATATGGATGTAAACTGTAACTGCAACGTGACTGGTGCACGGAGTCATACAACTGAGTGGCGGTGATTCTAGTTTCTTTTGAGAGTCAAACTGAACGTTTCTCCTCCATGTTTTTCCTTCATTATTTTAAGAGATCACAAATAAACGGCTGCATGTTTTTATCCTTTATCCTTTTTATTCTTTGTGGCAAACCTGGTCTCTTTCCAAAGTCATTGAATATTGGCACTTGGGCACCACTGACCACTACGTCAGACACTGACAAAAAAAAGCTGCCCTTTCACGTCGGCACGATACACAGCTAGACACTGTCAGAGTGTAATGGCACCTAACAGCATTAGAGGGAAACACGCCTGTGAAGCTTTGTCATAATTAGCATATGACTTCTTGAGTTATGCCAAAAAACATGTTTTGTGAGGTCACAGTGACCTTTGACCACCAAAATCTTATTAGCTCATTGTTGAGTCCAAGAGGACATTTGTGCCAAAGTTGAGGAAATTCCCTCAAGGCCTGCTTGAGATATTGCGTTCACAAGACTGAGATATATGCAAGGTCACAGTAAACTTGACCTCAGACCTTCAAAGTTCACCATTAAGTCCAAGCAGATGTTTGTGCTAAATTTAAAAAAAATTCCCTATAGGCACTCTTGAGATATCATGTTTACGAGGATGAACTGGATGCAAGGTCACAGTGACCTAGACCTTTGATCAATTAAATCTAATCAGTTCATCATTGAGTCCAAGTGGACGTTTGTGCCAAATTTGAAGACATTCCCTCAAGGAGTACTTGAGATATTGCCTTCACAACAACAGGAAGGACAGACGTACATGTGTAAGGAGAAATGGACAGAAAGACAACCTGAAAACATAATGCCTGTGGCTATCACCGGCACAGAGCCATAAAAAGAGGACAGAGCGAGTTGGACTGAGAATAAAAAGGGGACAAGTGAGGCAGGAATCATCCTGACAAGAGATGAAATGGCCTCGGGCACAGATGGAAAATCACAAAAGGTTTCCTCCGCCTGTAAGACGGCGAACATGCATAGAACGTGTGTTCGATTTAGGGTGCGTACCTAAAAACGTAAAGTCTACAGTGAACGTGTTCGACAACCTGCACATGACTACATGTTTATGTGGGATGTAAAGACGAACAGGAAATGAAAAACAGCGCTCACAAAACAGCCAGGAAACACAGACAGAGGAAAGCCCTCTCATCAAATTAGCAGCCACCCTCCTCCTCCTCCTCCTCCTCCTCCTCCTCCTCCTCCTCTCTGTCGGGGAGGGAAACCTTTCAATTAGCTCATGCTGTGCATATCACACAACAAAAGACCTGTCCCAGCCCGTTAACGTTAGCCAAGCAGGCAGACGTCTCTCCGTAGTTAACACTGAAGAATTAGCTTCCAGCGTTCAAACTACTCAGCCAACAGGAGCGTGAGGCCTTGTGTGTGTGTGTGTGTGTGTGTGTGTGTGTGTGTGTGTGTGTGTGTGTGTGTGTGTGTGTGTCTGTGCGGTGGAGCGAGCTCCACACAATAGAGTCGAGGGTTATTTGTCTATTTCCCCCGGGAGAATCTAATAAAGTTGTTTACAAGCAGATGTTGAATAAAGACACACAATGCGCTGCTCCTCGCCCTCCCGCCCCCTCAGGCAAACCCATTCACTCCCTCTCTTCAATAAGAAAAGGCAACACTGCCCTATAGAATTTACCATCTAGGGTGGATAATTGATCTCCGCTGCTGAGCCGAGGAAGGTATACCAGTGTGAGATAAAGAGCGGGCAGTCAGGGAGATATTCTCTGTCTCTCATAAACATTGTCTCTGACAGCTCTCACAGCTGATTTTGGACATTTAAGTTCAAGCTTCACGAGTTTTAGGATCTAATTTTATCTGTATGTGTTTGCTTAAAGGAAGACAGCGACCCAGTCACCAGATAAATGTTGGCAACGTACATTTATGCAAAACAAGGATACATCACATCTGTTGTTAGATATGAAACTTCAACTTCAAGTTTCAACAGCTCTGTGGTTTTATTTAGGCTCAAAGACCACCTGGTTATGGTTCATAAAAAAATCATGTTTTGGCTTAAAATACCTGCTTTTGTTGGCAAAATATAGGCTGGAAAAACAATGATGGCTTGGTAAAAACAACCACTGTTTATTGTGCAATCCCGGCAGGTAAGGCAGCGATATCTCCATTAAAAGCAGCTGTGTTTTGTGGCACTACTGCGGCTGGAAATGTCGCAATGTTCCTGTAAAACACAACCAGTTTTTGTGGCATTATGCTGGCAGTAAACACAGTGATATCTTGGTAAAAAACAGTCGCTTTTTGTGGCACTATCCCGGCAGGAAACAAAGTGATGTCTCCATAAAAACACAACCAGTTTTTGTGGTACTATGCCGGCAGAAGACGCAGCGATATCTCCGTTAAAACAGCTATTATTTAAGGCACTCTCCTGGCAGGAAACACAGCGATATCTTGGTAAAATACAGCCACCTTTTGTGGCACTATGCCGGCAGTAAACCCAGCAATATCTCTGTTGAAAACAACTGCTTTTTGAGGCACTTTCTCAACAAGAAACACATCAACGTTGCTGTAAAAACAAATGTATTTTGTGGCACTATCCCGGCAGGAAAGACAGCGATGTCTCCGTAAATACAGCCACTATTTGTGGCACTATGCCGGCAGCAAATGCAGCGATATCTCCGTTATAAAACAGCTTTTTTGTCATGGCACTCTCGCGGCAGGAGACACAGCGATGCTCATTAAAATACAACACTTTTGTAGCACTATCTTGGCAGGAAATGCAGCAATATTTCTGTTTAACAAAAAAAAAAAAAAAAACTTTTCGAGGCATTCTCCCAGCAGGAAATGCTGTGATATCTCAGAAAAATACAATGAATTTGTGGCACTATGCCGGCAGGACACACAGCTGGTTTTTGTGGCACTATCCTGGCAACAAACGCAGCAAAGTCGCGGTAAAAACAACCACATTTTGTGGTACTATGCCGCAAAAAACGCAACGATATCTCCATTAATAACAGCTGTTTTTAAGGCAGGAAATGCCACAATGTCTTGATTAAAAAAACTGCCACTTTTTGTGGCACTATGCCGGCAGGAAAAACAGTAACAGGTTTCTAAAAACACACTCACTTATGGCAGCAAAAACAGTTGCTGGAAACACAGCAATAACTCGCTAAAACCAACCAGCTTTGTTGTGTGTTGGTCTCAAACAGTGATCTGCAGTTTGGCAGGTGTCACACCATCTGCCATCCCCTCCACCTCTACACGACAATGACACGTGTGAAACATACAAATGTAACGTATTCATGGTTTACGGAAACGTACGATGCCAACATTTCCTTCCACAGACAGACAGACAGAGGAAGTCGTTATTTAAATAAAAATGATTTTACTGCGTAAAAAATAAAAGAAAGCTTATGTTTGAGCTGTGTATGACCACCTGCCAACACCACTGGACTCGTCATATGAGATCCAGCTGGTAGTCTGCCTCGCTCTGGGCACTTTGTTGTGTAATGGGATTAATTTTCACAGAAACGTTCAGACACATCCAGAAACAGCTGATGAACATACACAGACTCTAACAGGCTGGAGGCAAAATAAAAGGACAGCCCATTTTATCTGTGCTTTAATATACAAGTGAGTTTATTTCACTGTGAGACACTGAGCAGGCTGTGCAAACAACATTTAAGAGTCAAATATTGGAGCTGCTCCTCACTGAAGATGTTTCCTCTTTGTGAGAGCGAGTGTCCTTTTAGCTCTTCTTTGGTCTCCACACACCTCCAGACGCCCGCTCCATAAAGACTTGAATGAACTTAACAAATGAGTCGGGGCTAAAGCAGTTCCATAAAGGTCAATTCAAGTTCATGCAGTCAGACTAACTCAACACAGGCTCCAGTAGTCAAGCTAACTGCATGTGCACGTTTCTTTTAGGGTGCTTTTTTAGTTGGGCAAAATGAGCTCAGGTCTGTTTGTGCTGTCAGTACAGTTCATTTGTGCTGCTGTGAAAGCTGTCAGTGTTGCCCTGGTGTGGACCGGTTGATTTGCAGTCTAATAACAGCCTAATAATTCTTACAATCTGTTATTTCCCCGTGAGCTCTTTGTGACAGCGAGGAACATAAATAAACACTTTAGAAGCATTAAAGTGCTGCTGCATTTATTTCCGTCAGTCACCAGAATTCAATTTCCCCACGTGGGTCTTGGCGATGCCTGTCAGCTGGTGGATCTTCCTGTTTACTCCTCTCGGTTCGTTTGTAAAGAGTCAGTGTGAACAGGAACCGAACCAAAACTAAAATGCACAAATTCATCTTTTCTTTTTCCTTCGTCCAGACTAAATGAACCAAACTGCAGGTGTGAGAGCCCTGAAGCAGCCCGAGAGGTTGAACATGGATCAGATCAATACACGTTCACGGCCAGTGAGCAGCGCTTACTTTCAGCAACATGAAGATTTCAAACATCTCATAACACAGCTGCCATAAACCAAACCAGTGACAAACAATGACGAGAAATGGCTGATCGATTAAAAGTTTAAATGTTATGAAATGTTTTGAAACAACCTCCTGAAATCTCGGGCACAATATTCAAACAGAACAGAAAACCTATATGTTATTAGAATATCTTGATATGAAACTTTAGGCCTGCAAATGTTTACATGTTTACTGGACATATATATGTGTATATAGATATACATATATATAATCTGTATATGTGGACTGTATCTGATGAATGAGTTCAACAAATTAAACTTTTTTATTGGGGGCAACAACGTGAATGAGGAGAAAAGACTTTGGCTGCAGGTGAAAATTAAACATTAAAATATTGTTCAGAATGGTAATTATGCCTGTAGGACATATAAGCACTTAAGCATAATCAGGTTGGTGCTACAACTGTCCAATCTCACAATGTTTAATTGTGTTACACCAGCACATATAAGTTTACTTTTTTGATCCATTGTTACTATAAAAAACACTGATTACAGCAGCTTTTATGGCGTCTTGTCACGATTTATTAATTTTAAAACCAGAAATTATTAATGAACTATCGTCTTTTTTCCTCCATGGTAGCTGTCAGGCTGAGTGTGAAACAACAACCAAACAGGAAGGAGGTAAGTTCGAGTCCCCGCAGAGCTGCTGTGTAAAAATAGAATTAATTTAGTAGATAGAAATGTCGTCTGAAACACGACCACCTAAAGTCCATTTGAAGCAAATCATAAAATGTTACTTGTAATTTGTTAAAAATGTCTTCTATGAGTCATGGCACCATGCTGGCTGGAAACGCAGTGATGTCTTGGTAAAAAACAACCACATTTAATGTTACTGTTCGGACAGTAACCGCACCGATGTCTCAGTAAAAAACAGCTGCTTTTCGTGGCATTATCCTGGCAGGAAACAAATCAATGTCTCTGTAAAACACAGACATTTTGGCGGCATTATCTCGGCTAAAAATGCAAAATCGCAATAAAAAAATTGCCTTTTTTGTGGCACTATTACAGTGTAGATGTCCCGACATGATTTTGACCAAATTCGGGCAGGCGAGGAGAAGCAAATGTTCCCAGAAATGATTATCTGAATAAAAGAAATCAGCAGCATAAGTGACAGGAAACACCTTTTAATGTGTGTTGGAAAGGTCGTAGGGGTGTCAACTGATACTGCTTGTTTGTCAGACACTATAAATAGTCATGATGTACCAATTCTTTGGCTTCCTCGCAAGTAAACCCTCAAGTGTCTGATCCTATGTGTTTTGGGACTCTTTATTCCATAACAAAATGAAATGATGTCTTTTAATTCTCATTTAAAACAAACCTCACGGACTGCATTTTTTCATCTGCGTAATATTGTGAAAATTAGGCCTATCCTGACCCGAAAAGATGCA
>NC_065506.1:49141994-49150018 GCF_006386435.1 Epinephelus moara | reverse complement strand
ATTAGCAGAACAAGGTTGTTGTCGTACTGCTGCTTCAAGAATATAAGCAAAACAAGCCCGAAAAAGGCACTAAGAACGGCGTCGTCAAGCATCTTGTTATCCAGAGCGAGGACTACAGTGTTTTCTTCCGGTAAACGTAAACACATAACATCCGCCCCGCCCCCTATCCAATCAGAAACCTTCCCTGCCCCAAACCTTGTGCGGACCCGAATAAAGGCGATTAAACTGATCTCCCGTGTAAACCGAATGATTTCATTCAGATTTATTTCATTCTGAATGAGAAGCCATCATATAACTGCACCCATTGTCTCGGCAGGAAACACACCGGTGTCTCCATAAAAAACAAAAAAAACAACACTTTTCATAGCACTGTCCCACCAGCAGACACGGCACTGACTCGATACAAAAACAGCTGCTTTTTGTGGCACTATGCTGGCAGGAATCATAGCGTAGTGTGTTCGCTGGTTTCGATTAGTGATCTGCATCTTCGCAGGCGTCAAGCAATCCGCCATCTCCTCGAGCTCCCGATAACAAAGAACCTCTTCTCTGTGACTTTGCAACTTTCCTGAAGAATCAGACAAAGATTCAGCGGTTTTCAGTTTTAATATTCTGAGGACAGTTGGTGTGTTCAGGACTGTTTGAGCTGCATCAGATGTGACAAGACGAACAGATATGTGAGAGGACGAGACGCACGGTGTGTTTGTGTGTGTCTCTAACAATTAAGACCAGCAGCTGAACGCTGGCTTTACAGTTAAGTAAAGAAGCTCATGTATGTGTCGGATCGTCTTCCACTGAACATCTGTCGTCTCATCTGCTCGCTGTAATTGTCTGATGTTGAAGAGTTTGTTTTTCTTTGGCTGCAAAAATTTAAAACGAGCTTCAAACTCAAATATCGGTGTAGAGAAATATATTATCTCTGACCAACTTCTTCAGCAACAGATCCGTCCTGCGCTCCGGGGAATAAAGCTCATCTGTTTATAATGTGAATGTGACAAACAGCACAAAGATATTCGTTTCCACAAATACAAACACTCTCTTAGTCGTAGAATAAGAAGCAGCAGAGGAAGACAGAGCCATCGGCTGATCTGCCCGTTAAAGCCCTCGATGACCCGAGAAGACAAACAGCAGATCTGCAGAATGAAGCTCAGATCTTTGAGTTTTAAGAGATATCTGACAACATTTAACTTCATATTAGCAGACGTTCTGCGCTCACAGCTTTTGTTTCCCTTCTTCTCTGTTTACGTTGATTTCAAAGCTCTCTGTGGTGAAACTTTGAGTTGAAATGGATCCACTTTGGAACAGAGGCGGATTGATCTAACTCTGACGGCTCTAACAGCAGATATAGATAACTGCCCGGCCGCGAGTGAAAAGATAACGACTGAGATTGAATCACTGTTCCGCAAGACACACTGCAATTTTAACAAGCCTGGAAACTTTGTGTGTATCAAGTGGAAAAAGTTTGAAAATAACAATGCAGATGACAGGAAAATGATTTTGTTTGTTGCACAGACGTTGTGCAGAGCACACGTTCCCCTGTGGTGGGAAGATTTCAGATCCAGCTGTACGCCGTCTGATAGGAAACAACAATGTTGGATATGTTTTTATTGCCATTTGATCAAACACAATGTGCATCTGCAGCTTTATAAGAGCGCCCTCACTTCACACACACACACACACACACACACACACACACACACACACAACAAAGGAACAATGAGTGTTAACTTCTTCTGAATGAAGCTAAATTGTTGCTCAGTCAGTCATTTATCTGCTTTTTATATGGCTGTTATATCAGACACTTACAGCTCAGATCTTTGTTACACAGTCCTGTGAAAAGCTCTGTGCCTTCCAGCAGCAGAGATTTAACAAGACCTTTATATAAAATAAAACGGTCATGAGATACTTTTGTTATACGCTGCTGATTAAATTTGGATTATTACTTTGTCTGGACGGATGTCTGGAAGATGAGAAGCTGCAGTTAGGTTTGCAACTGATGGCACCAGGAGGACATTTTTCAGAGTGCTGGTGTTTTGTAACATCGAGCTGTCAGAAGATCAGAAGGAGAGAATCAACAAGACTTACGAACACACAGGTTTCCACTTTCATAGAAGCCCGGGCAGCACTGAGAGCGTCGCCTGTACATGGTCCTCACTCCTCTCCTGTACGCCGTCTTGTAGCTGATCCTGTGACACACACACACACACACACACACATAAAGTTGATGTATCTCTGTGATTTCTTTCCATTAAAACAGCACGACTACATTTGAATTTTAAACCAACATGTCACATCTTATGGCGCAGCTCTGTGAGAGCGCTGTAGTAAAAATGTGTTCACGTCACGACACTCCTGATAGACGAGCGACACTTAAGCGTTTAAGGGAGTTTCGGCGACTCATTCAAGGACGCTGATGTTGTCTGACATTTCAGCTTCAGATCAATGACTCAGCTCTTAGCTGGGGTAGCTAAACTGGTGGCTATAAAGCTTAATGTGGTCATTAAAGCCGATACGCCGACGGTCGCTCATGAAAATGACCACATCAGGCGGAGCTCAACTGCCGGCGTTAGGTAGTAGACACTCATGACAGACTGCAACACGAGTACATACAGCACAAGATGTACTGCGTTAGACATAAGATGTCTCTGAGGTGAAGACAGAAACCAAACGTGAGCACACAAACTGTTTAAAAACTAACAACCTGCCTCTCTGTCTCTGACTGTGACGCATGTTCAGCATGTTTGATGATTTCTGCAGTTTTTGGCCTGTATCCACCTGTTTTAATGACCTCATAGTCACTGTGATGTTGAACAACAACAGTCACTTCTGGGCAGACAGCCAGCAGCTGATTTGAATTGCGTACATACGTGAAATAAGAAACTTGTTGATTTCTGTCGTCATTTTCAGCCCTAACTGTAACATTTAAAGATCTACAGTTAAACACGGTGGTCCGACTGATCTAACAGTTTATTTCATGTCCTGTGTTGCTGTGCTGTCATCTTTCATAAACCACATCTACCAGCACAGAAGCGCAACAGCGTCCTGCTGTGGGTGGGCCTGTAGCAAAAAAACCTTTCCAACTAAAAATACTAATATCAGTGTAAGTGTAGGCTATATTCAAAACGTTATCTTCACTTTACCTTTCACACTTACTAACCCTGGCAGCAGTAGACCAGCAACTTCTGTGTTCTGTGAGGTAAAATGACTGTATGTCAGTGGAGTCTGGTGCCTTTGACATAAGGCTTCAGTTCCACATTAGCAAAGCAGAGGAGTGAAAATATTCTAAATAAAGTGCACACTTAACCCGATACTGATCATTTTAGGTGGCTGAAAACTAACTAAAACTAACATCATGTCGCTCCAGTGTGTGATGTCAGGCCGCATGTCGGCTTCACAGAAGCAAAAGAGGCGTGAGGAGTGTGACATGTAACACAACAGCGTCGACCTCCATTGTGACATATAGCATACGTGTCAGCAGCTCTTTATAAACAATAACAATGGCATCACATGTCAATAACAATCATGTAGCGTCCCTGTTATATGGCGGCTGATCTTGTCCTCCGCTCGGAGCGTAAGGAGCTCCTGGACCTCACTGTTTTCACTAGCTGGTGCAGCAGCCGCTCCATGACGAGCTCAACACTGTTGGACAAACACTGATTTTTTTTTAGGTGACCCTGCTTTAATCTGTGTTTTTACTGGTTTTAATCACCAGAGGTCTCATTGATAGGATCCATACTAAAAATACACATGCAGACAAAAGCCCAAACGGCACACGCCAAAAACATATTCTGATTTATAAAACCACAGTACGCAGTTCCCTTTCATAAATCCCAAATCAACTTGGTCCACATGTGGATCCGCCTCACACTCCGCCCTCTACACGCCCATGTTCAACCTTAAATGGTCAGTGCAAAGCTCCTCATGAATGCTGATGCAAAGATATGAGCTGCTGATCAACGGGACAGTGTTTCAATGTTTACACCATCAGAATGATTCACACCACTCTCCACCCTGGGACACCATCTCATGATGGAGGTTTGATCTGTGAGCACAGTTTATTTATGTGGGGATGTGATGGTGAGACAGCGCTGATGAAATACTGAGCAGAAGTCGATGTGTTGAGTTGGCTTATATTTGTTACAACTGAAAGGTGTTTATGGAAAAGTTATGGCTCACTAGCATCAGAACTACTGTAATAACACCATTAGGTTAAATGTTTATGAAGAGGTGGATCCTTAAGTAAGGTGTGATATTTCTACAATCAATTTCTCATCATCTGCGTCACCAATTTCCCGTCTCGAAAATGTTCGTACGCATGGATCAGAATTTTCCTACAGGTGCGCACATTCTTTTTTTGTTTTTATAGATCACAACCTCTGCGTGGGAAGTGGCGTGCGCCTCTTTCAGGCCTCAGACTATTTGTTTTGGAGCGGTAGAGACCTCTGTGGATAATTCAGCTCCCAGTGAAAATCTCTGGAGCAATGAACCCTGAGGGAATTCTCACCAGGAGAGACTGACTGCAGTGACGGCTTTGCTTCGTCTTTCTTAAGTGTTTTGACTGAGAGACCTCAGGCAGCAGCAGAAAACTGCTTCCTGTCAACAATCATTTTTTATTTATCAAGCTGAAATTGATCTGCTACTTTTCTGTTTTACATCACAGTAAATTGAATATTTGAAATTCGGGCTGTTGATCAGATTAACCTGAGCGATCTGAAGTTTTTACTTTGAGCTCTGATAAACTGTGACGGCACTTTTCCACATTATCTGACATTTTATAGCCAGAGTTATTAATTTGTTAATGAAACACAGATTAAATGATGTTGAAAATAATCATTAGCTGCAGCACTACAGTCGACAGCTTGTGTCCGTACCTGTGTCTGGTGCATTTGAACCAGTTGAGGATGTCGGTGCAGCGGGTGTAGTAAACCTGGTCAAACGGATGAGCGTAGGACTCCTGCACCGTCACAGCGTAGCTGAAGGGACAGAGAACACAACACAGATTAACAGGAGGCCTCCAAACACTTGATGATAACACCTGCACAATTCATTTCTAATCTTGAATAAATATTTGTCATTAATAAATTAACAGGCAGCCTGCCGCACATTAAATTCAAGGATATTATTCTCATTACCCTCGAGGCTTCGCTGAAACGTGAAAACTCTAAATGGCACCGTGGTGGAAGCTAAAAGCTGAAAATCACTGAGGAAAGTTTTTTTTCTCGTGACGCCCAATAATGTTTCCTCTTAAAATAAATCAGCAGTATTGATCTCAGGATGAGAGCAGTGTGTCCTTGTGCAATTTTAAAATCTGAAATAATGTTGAAAAGGTCATCGATTCTCTCGGAGCACTTTAAAAGCTTTATTTCCTTAAAAACCACAAACTTTCAGGATTTTCAAGAATCCTGACAAAACTTCACGTCTGCTTTCTGTCATTTTCTCTTGTGCTGTAACGACACGTCTGACACAGTGCGTGCTGAGTAAAGGTGACTGAACTGAGCCTAACCTTTAGTATAAAAAGTGAAACTCTAACAGTCATCAGGGGTAATATCCATTTCCCCCGTTCCCTCTGATTACACTGAGAGATTATCGATCACAGCACATGCACTCTGCGTTGCTCTCATCAGAGAGGACATTGTGCTTTTACTCAGCGTCGCTCTGAGTGGCGAGACCACTCAAGCAGTCACATTACCATCGCTGTGGATTTACGGCCTCTGCGTGTCCCCAGGAGGAAACCTTTTGCTTTTGATTATTGGCTAACCCTCAGAGGTGATTTGTGGCGGGGAGTCCATTAGTTCACTGCGGCGTTTTGAGCCGTGTTATTTCACTTTGAATATTGAACTGGGACTGAACTGACCTCTCCCAGTGGCTGCACACGTTGGGGTCATCCGGGTTGAGGGGCGACGCCACAGAGATCAAGCCGAGCAGGTGGAGCCACAGCAGGGCTTGGGGGGAGACCCCACCGGCCCCCATTGTCCTCTTCCCTCCGACCCTGAGGAGAGCAGAGAGCGACAGTGAGTTCACCTTTAAAAGTCTGCGGTGTCGTACACGAGTCAGAAAAGATACAAGGAGAGTACAAACCTGCAAAATAAAAAAATGCAGTTTGTTTGCACGTTGTTTCCATAATGCCTCCATGGGCTATCACCAATGCAGAGGCATAAAGAAACCTCATCAGCTGACAGTGAGCTGCTTCTCTTTAAACTTGTTCATCTTTTATAAACAACACACCTGACCCCTCTGTACTCATGTCCAGTGGTGGAAAGTAACTAAATATATTTACTCAAGTATGGAAGTAGGGAAACTCGAACTGCTATGAACAAACGTGCCGCGGCTCCGTCACAACTAGTTGAATCCACTCAGCTGCCCGGCAGAGATCTGCTCTCTACTGAGTGCACTCTTATAGTTTATTTGTTCTATTGTTTTTATAGTTTCATTCAGTGTGCTTCTGCTTTGTTGCTCTTATTGTTGTCATCACTTGTTTCCTGTGCTTCTACCTTTTACCTGTGACATCTGTGGAGCACTCTGGGTCACCTTTGGGTCTGAAATGTGTTGTACAGAAACATCTGCCTGGTCTGAGTCCACTACGCTTCAGAGGGAAATATTGTACTCTCTGCTCCTCTGTGTTTTTCCAACACATATAGTTACACTTCAGACTTTTACTACATTAAAGACAGAATATGATAAGCCAGTGTGGTGTTAATGATTAAACACCTGGTCGGCAGGATTCTGGGCTGTGACCCTGGCTGATCCCTGTCGAGTTTCACATGTCTGTGTTTGCAGCAGTTCTGACCCAGGAGTTTTTTACTCTTTAACCTTCTCTGATGAAACAAATGATTTCGTCTTCTCTCCCATTAATCATCTGATGACCCCTTTAGAGGGCCATGACCCCTAGGTTGGGACTCACTGGACTAAACTGACAGCAGCATTAACAGTAACACCTCACTCACACACTGATGCATCAGTGTAAAGACTCAGATAATGTCAGACAGGATCATGTATCAGTCACAGAGGCTGTTTCCTGTGAGTGGAGTACTCCTGGTACTCTCTAACTGAAGGATCGGAGTACTTCCTGCGTACAGGCTGAACCCCCCGTGGCTGCCGCTCGTTATGTGGAGCAGTAGGTATGACGCTGAGAATCAAACAGCAGCAGGTGGGAAACTTTAATTCAGTCTTTTTGCAGATTTGAAGTGTTTACAGAGACGCTGGAGAACTTTACATTTGGATTCAGCTGCTTCAAACCTGATCAAATATTCAACCCATCACCATGACAAATGTTGGCGCTGTGTGTCAGGAGGGTTATTTCTGAAATGTAAGTACTTCATCAGAGTAATGTAACTTATTACATTTGATTACTTCTCTAACAGATGTTTTAAACCGGACATTAAAGCTGGAAAATGTCTGAAAGTAGTCTCTGACAAAACAACAAGACATTTCCACACAGCAAAAAGATGCAAAGACACAAAATGAAGCCACATTCTGAACCATTTATTGAAAAGAACATATTTGGTTTTAACCCCTTTGTAATCACCTACATTTTGATCAGTAACTGTAACTGACTACAATTTATTTTGTAATTTAATAACGTGTAAGTAGTTACTCTCCAACACTGACTGTAAATTTCTGCAAACCACAGATAAATTACATCTGTACTTTATTAATTAGATGGATGTCACATGTGGATGTACGCATCCACCACAGCTTGGATGAGGAGTCAGGAGCAAAGGTTCAACACTTCTGCATTAAACAGTATTAGAATATATCCAAACTAGTCCATACCCACTGAGTGCACAGTTGCCCACGTACAGTTTCACATGGTGTGTGTTTGGGATACAGGTCATAGCAAATTGCAGATTAAATAGTCAACTGAACCCATTAAGAAGAGCAATGTATTCAGACAGAGTGTTTGTGAAGTTGATAGTACGATTGCAGCCACAGTGATCGGTCGCATTTTAGCTATTTTTCTGTTGTTATAGCGCCACCCAGTTGCCAATTAGAGTTAAATTTCTCCAGTCACCTTGAGGCGTCCTGTT
>NC_065506.1:49113002-49141592 GCF_006386435.1 Epinephelus moara | reverse complement strand
AGACACACACACACACACACACACACACACACACACACACACACACACACACACACACAGAGTTTTCCTCATTATATAGTAAGATATGTGAACACATTAGTTTAACAGCATTTAAATATATTTTCATAACATCAGTTTTTTTATTGGTTTATATTTCTTCAGGTGGAGCCTGAGTGGACATGTGACAAACTCCTTTAAAAAATGCATGTGGTGGGTTAAACCATGGAACACATGAGGCTCAGTAGAAGGGACCTACTGAAAGACAATCTATGTTGGAAATGCAGAAAAGGTCGTGGCACATATTCACATGCATTATGGGAATGTCCTGGAGTTTCTCCTCTGTGGAGGAACGTTCTGGATTATATTGGTAAATAGTTAGCATGTGAACTGCACAGTTTGTCAAGACTATGTCTCCTTGGAGAAAAAACTGTTGTGCCGAATTAAATAAATTTGTATTTATTATATTGAAAACTGGATTTAACCTGAGCTGGGATGATTCAGGTGTTGAAGGAGCCTCAAACTCCTTCACTGAATATGTGGATTGTTCAAACGATGGAAACGACTGCATGAAAGAATGCTGGGAAGATTAAATTGGAAAAACGATATGGTTAATGAACAATGGGACAATTTGAGCTGATATTTGTCTGGAGGGAACAATCTGGGGTACAGTACACTTGGAAGTGACACACTGCACTAATGATCGGCTCACCACTGGGACTGAACAGCTGCATTTCCTGTATTAACGTCTGTCAGTATTTGCTCAACTTCCTGCCTGTTTGTTTTTGACTGTCGTCTTATTTTATTAACTATCTTAAACAATTATAGGCCTATTTCTAAACTGGCTGTTCTAGTTAAAGTACTTGAATTCCTTGTCAGTGAACAAGTAAAAGAATACCTGGCTACTAATTCTATTCTATCGATTTCCCAGTCAGGATTTCGCAAAAAAACATAGTACTACTACTGCAGCCTTGAAGGTTATAAATGATATAACAGAAGCCCTAGATAACAAACAATGCTGTCTTTCTCTCTTTATAGACTTTTCTAAGGCCTTTGATACTGTGGACCACGACATTTTGACTGAACGTCTTACAGCAGTTGGGTTTTCTGTACATGCAGTTGGATGGATTGCAAACTATCTTAAAGACAGAACCCAGGCTGTCCAGTTAGAAGGTGTTTCATCTGAGGTTCTTTTAGTCCACAAGGGGGTGCCACAAGGTTCACTACTTGGCCCTTTGTTATTTACCTTGTATATAAATAATATTGGGGTGAATATTCCAAATGCAGCCTTTCATTTTTATGCTGATGACAGAGTCATATATTGCTTTGCACCCACGCCTACAGAAGTGTTTGCACATTTGCAGAATGCGTTTAATAGAGTGCAAGAACAGCTCTGCCAGCTGCAACTTGTTCTAAATGCTGATAAAACAAAACTTATGTTTTTCACTAACTCAAAATCAGCAAGGTCAAATCGGTCTGTCATTGTCACCAGTAATGGTCACCAAATTGGACTTGTATCTACTTTTAAATATCTGGGGTTCTTGATTGGTGACCACTTGTCTTTTAAGGCACATATTCTGTATACTGCTACGAAGCTGAAGCTTTTACTTGGATTTTATTTCCAAAATAAGTCTTGCTTTTCTTTTGGGGTAAAACTGAAACTGGTGGAGTCGACCTTTCTTCAGATTATTGATTATGGTGATGTGTTATATATGAATGCCTCCGCTCACTGCCTCCACGTGCTGGATAGTGTGTATCATGGCGCTCTGAGGTTTATCACAAACTGTGGTGCTCTAACTCATCATTGTGTCTTATACACTAAAGTAAATTGGCCATCTTTATATGAGCGCCAGCTCAGCCATTGGTATGTCTTGATTTACAAGGCTAATAATAGAGGCCACAGTCTCTGTTCTCAGGACTTTTCACATTTTACTGTTCCTAAGGTCAGAACAGAAATGTTCTGAAAACGTTTTCTGCTCCAACTTCATGGAACAATTTGCAGTCAGAGCTCAAACTCCAAAGCCTGGTATCTCTGAATGTATTTAAGTCCCTGATAAATCCCATTGTATCCAGGCGTTATGAGTGCAAATGTTTCGTTTGATCTCGACCTGATTGTGTAAATTCAATTGTTTGTTATTTGCAGCTTTTATGTCTATGTTTAATGTGACAATGTGTTGAAACTATATGTGCTGCCATTCTTGGCCAGGTCTCTCTTGTAAAAGAGATCTTTGATCTCAATGGGACAAACCTGGTTAAATAAAGGTTAAAAAAAAAAATCATAATTTTTCATGTTACAAATTCAATACAAATTTTAATTACAAAAAAAAAACATGGAAATAACATATTGGAGTTCTTACTTTAGGTGGTGTTTCCCTTTAAACAGCAGCAACACCTCGTCTCATTGTTCAGTATCGGAGCATAAACACATTGAACATGAACAAACTGTTACATTTCTCTTAACTTAATTACATCTCATTTCATCACACAACAGCATCCAATGAAATCTGAGAGCCGAACGACACATGCGGCACATTAAAGTGCTTCGTCTGAGGAGAGTTTCCTCTGCAAGCATCAGCAGGGGTGGAGGACACAAAGGACACAAAGGACACAAAGGACAGGTGTCGTCTTTGATGACAGTGTGTCTTTGGAAATCTTTGAAATCTTAAATGTAGTGACATCTGAATTATTAGTCTTTAAAAGTGCGAAGCTCAGATGGAAACATGTCTAATGTCCTCCTGTCTCTGAACCAACAGGAGTTAACGTGAAACAAGCACAAAGGGTTAATGTGTGTTTCGTCAGGCAGTGGGTTCAGTCCAATATGGAGGGAACACAATATCATTATTGTAAATTAAAAAGGGCGGCACAGAGCGGCTCATTGATGAAAACAGATCAATGTAATAAACTAATGAGGTCAAATTGATACAAGCTGAATTTTCAGAAACACCATCAGCAGGCTACGTCACTGTCAGCGGGCGATGTCATGACACAAAGATCACCAGGGAAGGCGATGCAACCAGGAGGTGTAAATGTGGAGATATTCTACAGTGTGAACGATCCGGTTCACGAGGCAATGAAACTGGTGCTCGGGGAGATCCACCGTTATTTTCTGAGGAGCAGGAGGAGAGAGGCTGAATGCACGTCAGGAGAAAGGAACGCTGTGAAAGTTGAAATCTCCGCTACTTTATGCAAAATAAAATAGCAGGGCACAAACACACCGCTGAGAATGCCAATCAGGAAATGCGTCTCTGCGAGCACCAGCTCAATGTGGGGCTGTGTGTCTGACATAACCAATCTTGTTTCCACAGAAATCACTCACTGCTTTACATAAAGGTTAGCTACAACAGCAGCGGGGGAAACATCACTCTTTACTCAGGCTGTCAGGGGCTTTTTTTCAAATGGAAAAAATCTCAGTGTAAAAAATATTTAAAGGGTAACTTCAGTATTTTTCAACCTGGAGCCTTTTTCCACATGTTTCTGTGTCTGAGTGACGAATGGGAACATGTTTTAAATACAGCATGAAGAGAGGGCGCTGCAGCTGACACCAGAGTGTGGATACTCGACCCGAGCCGGTGGGACCCGTCTGAACCCGACAGGTCGGGCCAGGTTCAGATAACAAATCAGAAACTTTGCTTGGGTTCAGTTCAGGTTCAGCCCACTTGACATGCCACTGTGTTGTGCTGTGGCCGATTCAAGTGCTGGAATTTGTTATTTACGTGACAACACCTGAACACAACACAGGCCAATAGTTACATTTCAGGCAGGAGTAAATATTCAGACTGAACTAATGAAAATGGACTTTGAAGACCAGGACAATCTACCTGATACCACTGATGAAGTGGAACTGTACTCAACACAGAACCACACACACAACAACTTGGATCTTTTGAGCTGGTGATGAGAGCATCATCACACTTATCCAAACTTTAGCGCAGCGGTTTCTGTTGAGTTCAAGAAGAGTTCATGAAGATAAAGACTTGGAAACAATGGTAAGACTTTAATTCAATTATATTTGTGTATTAAGTGTGAGGTTAGTGTGTGAGTGAGACTGCGTAAAAGGTTAGGCCACGGCGTGTCTGTTAACTCTGCTCCAATTCAGTGTGTGTGCTGTGCTAACTGTGCGTAACAGCAGCCTTCTGATGGTCATTTACACACTGTACATGTGTGATCACGGTAAACACACAAGCTGTAACCATGGTAACAACAACTACAACAGGGGCTCCGGTCGGGTTCAGACTTAAAAATCAGAAAGTCTGTCGATGTTGGACCGGGCTCGGTTACAACTGTCTTAGACTCAGGTGGGCGGCTTGATACAGGCCACAGTGTGACCTCTCAGGGCAGGTGCACCATTAATTTAACATTGAGTTAATGTTGGTGTTCGCACCACTAATGTTATCTAATGTTAGTGGTGCGAACACAATGCTAAAGGAGTTTTGCTGCTTAAAGTGAAGCCATTTACTCACTGAGCTACCCCAGGGGAAACCAGAGTGTTGCCATGTTTCCTCAGCTACGCTGTCCTGAGTGGCGCCAAAATATTAAAATTTCACCACCTCTACATGGCTTTGAAATGCTGTGCTGAAGCTCACTGAGTCAATGAAGCGCCAAACTAAAAAAATAGCGCCTCTTGCATTTAACATCAATTTGCATTTTTTATATGCCTCTGTGCCGATGACAGCCACGGCCAGAGGCATCATGTTTCCGTACATACATACACCCCATTCTTGTGAACACTGATCTGATGAACACCTTGAGAGAATTCTTTCAGACTTTGCATGAACTTGGATTCAACAATGAACTGATTAAGTTTAGTTGGTCAAAGGTCAACACCAGTGTAACCTTGCATCTGCCACATTCTCGTGAATGCATTATTTCAAGTATACCTTGAGGGAATTTCCACAAATTTGGCACAAACGTCCATTCCTACCGAAGAATAAACTGATCAGAATTTTACAGTCAAAGGCCAGTGTGACCTCACAAAATATGTTTTTGTCCATAACTGAAGAATTCATTCACTAATTCTGACCAAACTTGACACAAATGTAGCCTGGAAATCCAAAACGGCAAAGGAAAGACTCGAGCGCCATCTTCAGTTCTTCTTTTAGAGAAAAAGCCAAGTCTAACTCGTTCATTGTAGCAGCCAAAGCCGTCTCAAACAACTGGTGTTCATCCATAGCCATCTTGCAATGTTTACTGCATGATTCCAGACTTCGTCGTCGCAGCGCTGTCGTCATCTGTTTAGCTCGCCTCTGGCCCGCCTATATCAGATACACCGATGTGATTGGTGCAGCTCGGTTTCGTGGGCATAGGTAATGAGCATCATTACTGACTGCCAGAGTGACTCGCTGAGCAAATTCAAATTGTGCTCTCACGAGAACTCTGGATTTACAGGGTAGCCAAATGTCTAACAGGATAAGATCATGAAGGTCAAAAGGTCAAAGGTCAGCTTGACTGTGACATCATCATGTTTTAACGTCATATCTCAGGAACAGAAGGGGAGACATTTGGTCAGATACTGAATTGGTGACTCTAATCTTGAAACTGTGCTGATTGTATAGATCTTCTGTGTGTGAAGCATCCATGTTTTCACTGACATGGATGGAGACTGTCAGAGACACTGGACTGGTGGGCGGAGTCATACAACCACAGGGTGGACTGGTGGGCGGAGTCATACAACCACAGGGTGGACTGGTGGGCGGAGTCACACAACCAAGGGGTGGAGGTTCTAGTTTTGTTTTTCTTAAAAATATATACCAGTTGGTTACCAGGTGATGAGTGTGGGGCTCACAAAACAAAATTAACTGAAACTGACATCCCTAATCTCAGCAGAAACAGGCCTTTTAGTTTAACCAGAAACAGTCCTGAAATCACCATCACCAAACCCACCAGACTTCATTTAAAGAAACAGTCATGCTAGTGTGTATAGAGGCAGCATGTTTTGAATGAAGTTTGTTTTATGATGTTAAAATGACTGTTTATTTAATTGGAGTCTGGTGGGATCTTTTCATAATGTTGTCAGACACTTAGAGTAACAATCTGAGCCTGTCAGTGACAAAAACAAACACTGTTAGTGGACGAACATTGACGATGTGAACAGAGTGGTTACATTACAGCCTGTTTCACTGCTGCAGTGTCTCTCTCAGTACTGGACTAGTTTCAAAATCTGTTGTTCCCATTGGTCACTGAGACACAAAAGATGTCAGCTGAAAAATACTGAACTTACCCTTCAAGGTTTCACTGATATTTTTAGCTTCATATATGTTGTTGTTTGTGTATCACCACCTTTACGGCTCTGATGTAAGGGGATAGTTTGCCTCTCCACTGAGGAACCAGCATCTTTAAAATGTTCACACAGTGAATGTTTCCTGGGAGTGTTGTTGACAGTTGACAGTGACATCAGACTCGACAGCGGACCGCTTCCTCATGCCACTGGGCCGTTTCAGAGGCGCACACACTGACAGCCCCAGACAATCGTGGTGATGATGAATAAACCTGTGAGTGACAGAGGTGGGACGAGCCAAATTCTCCCTCCCACACTGTCCTGTAAAGCACTGACATTATGATGTTCATTTGTGGACATCTGGTGAAGCGCTCTCATTAGGTGAAATGTGAGGAGGCCATGAGGAGACACTGAGCAGTCAGACAAGCTGCATGGTTTTTGTTTTTCCTGCAGGTGTCTGCTGAGCGGAGACAGGCTGCAGACAGGTGGAATTAAGGTGAGCAAGTGAATCAGCCTCTGCACGACCAATCGATAGTGACCATGAGTCACGTCTGACGTACATGACTGCGTCTCTGACACATGATGAAGTGTGATGATGATAATTATGGAGTGGTAAAGCAGGAGAGACGGACACACGTGTGTTGAGTCATGTTTGGCCAAAAATAAAAACTAATGCTTATTTCTATACTTTGTACTGTGAACCAGCACATTCCTCAGACCAGTGGCTCCCAACTGCTCCAGATTTCTCCTCCGTCATTGGTTTAAGATCCGCATAGTTTAATACAATCAGTATTGTACTTCAGTAGGAAACTGCACTTCAAAATAAAAGCTCTGTGCCTGAAATTCAATTTACTTCAAAATAAAGTGTTTGTAATGAGCCTGACACGTTTATGAGTCACTTACGGTCCATTTCTGCACAAACTACCCTTTCTAAAATCTGCACAGCTCTATCCTCTTAATTCAGATTAGGGCTACAACTAACGATTATTTTCATTATCAATGAATCTGCCAGTTATTTTCCAGATTACTTGATGAATCATTTGGTCTTTAAAATGTCAGAAAATAGTAAAAACATCCGTCCCAGTTCCTCAAAGTCCAAGCGTACACTTTTTAACTCTGTGGCTCACATAGTCGCTTTGTCGACCATGTTTCCTCTCTTGTTGTATAACGCTCTTGTGAAGCAAGCAAAAAGCGATATATAAATACATTTTACTTATTTACTTAAATGTCAGTGCAAACCCCCAAATATTCACTTTCACATAATATAAACAGAGAAAGTGAGAGGCTGAAAAATCAATTAGTCAACTAACTGTTGCAGCTCAAATTCAGATGTGCTGTACTTTTTTTTAAACAGTGTTTTTTATATATATTCTATTCAAAATCCATCCATTTTCATCTGCTTACCCAAAGCCAGGTCTTTGGGGCCACAGCCTGAGCAAAGCACCCCAGACATCCCACTCCCCAGCAACACTTCCCAGCTCCTCCTGGAGGACCCCGAGGCCTTCCCAGACCAGATGAGATCTATAATCCCTCCAGTGTGTTCTGGGTCTGCCCCGGGGCCTCCTACCAGCTGGACCAGGAGGATCCTGATCAGATGTTGAACCACCTCAACATGAAGGAGCAGCGGCTCTACTCCGAGCTCCCTCCAGATGTCTGACTCCTCCCCCTATCTCTAAGGCTGAGCCCAGACACCCTACAGAGGAAACTCATTTCAGACGCTTGTATCTGTGACCTCATTCTTTCAGTCACTACCCAGAGCTCATGACCATAGGTGAGGGTTGGGACGCAGATGTTGGATGGACCAGGAAATCGAAAGCTTTGCCTTCCAGCTCAGCTCCCTCTGAACCATGATGGCCTGGCACAGCACCCGCATCACGCTGCGCACCAAACCACCAATCCATCTCTTGCTCCATTCTCCCCTCACTCATGAACAAGACTCCGAGATACGTGAACTCCTTCTCTTGAGGCAATAACTCTGCCCCAACCCAGAGGGAACAATCCACCTGTTTCCAGCAGAGAACCATGACCTCAGATTTGGAGGTGCTGACTCTCATCCTGACCGCTTCACCCTCAGCTGCAAACGGCCCCAGGTCATGTTGGAGGTCACTGTGTGATGAAGCCAACAGAACCACATCATCTGCATAGAGCAGAGACACAATTCTGAGGTCCCCAAACCGAACCCTTTCCGCCCCCGGCTGCACCCTGAGATCCATTTTTCTCTCTTAATTTCTTAACTCTATTCTTTAGTTATTTATTTAAATGTATCTTTTATTTTTATTCTATAGACTTTTAATTATCTTTTTTTTGCCTTCTAAAAAAATATTTCATTGTCTTATTGTTGTAATTTTCTAGTCTTGCAAATCTTTATGTTTAGTTGTTTGTGTGATCCTTTAAAATGTGTCTTTTATTTCAGTTGTGCTCTGTGAAGCACTCTGGGCTGCATGTTTGTGTGAAAGGTGCTTTATAAATAAAGTTTAGTACTCTATAGTTTTTAAAATCCCAAATCAAATTCTAAAGTAATAAAATGTATGTCCTGAGGACGAGAGAAACATCTGTGTATATATATCGTTTACCCGAGTCTCAAACCAGGTAGTGAGTCCAGAGAGACGTGTTGGATTAAATTTGAATTGAAAAAACAATTCAAGTCTAATGTGAGTATGGAACTGAAAATGTCACCTGGAGACAGAGAACAGGTCTTACCTGGAGCTGAGCTGAGTGTGATGAACGAGAATCTGCTGAGAAACTGAACTCTATCACAAGACAAGGACCCCCAGTGGACGGCGATGTCGGGGCTGCGCCTCAGGACACCTGTGAGTAAAACAGAGAGGAAACACTGAGCACAAATACTGGTACAACACCCACACACACCCACCCACACCCACACCCACACGCACGCACGCACGCACGCACGCACGCACGCACGCACGCACGCACGCACACACACACACGCACACACACACACACACACACCATCTTTAAATTGATGTGGTCCAGTCAGCTGTGAGAGTGGTCTCCTTAATATGTCTAAAATGTCTTTGATGCTTTCAGGTCGTCTTTTTACAAACAGATTTTCTACGAACGGTGTGTTTTCAGTAAATTTAATCAACATTTTGCGCAACTTTGAAATTTTGTCCAATTACAGCAAATTTCCTTCAAAGTTGACCAACAATCACAGCTTCCGATGAGTTCAACCAATCATAGCAGCTCCCTGCACAACGTCACCAAACACACTTCCTTGTTTCTGGTTGTAAAGAAATCCCCCTCAAGGCGATCTTAAAGTATTACATTAATGAGAATGAGACAGATGCCAGGTCATACTGACCTTGACCTTTGACCACCAAAATCAAATCAGTTCATTGTTGAGTCCGAGGGAACATTTGTTCCAAATTCGAAGACATTCCCTCACAGTGTTCTTAATATTGTGTTTATGAGAATGAGACAAACGGACAATCCGCAGACATCACACCTCTGGCCACAGCTACTGCCAATGCAGAGGCACAGAAATGATAATACTGTTGACTAACATTCAGAGAAGCATTTTTGAAAAACATTATGATGCGAGAGTGAAGTTGGCCTCGACCTTTTGACCTCCTGTAAAACGCATGAATTGTTGAGTTATGGCTAAAAAAACATGTTTTATGAGGTCACACTGACCTTTATCCACCAAAAACTAGTCTGTTCATTGCTGAGTTCAAGTGAACATTTGTGCCAAATTTGTGTAAATTCCCATGAAGCCTTCTTGTGATATTGCATTCATGAGAATAAGGTGGACCCAAGGTCACAGTAACCTTGACCCCTGACCAACAAATTCTAATCAGTTAATTGCTGAGTCAAAGTGAACATTCGTGCCAAACTTAAAGAAATTCCCTCGGGACGGGGCGTCAGTGGCTTAGTGGTAGAGCAGGCGCCCCATGTACAAGACTGTTGCCGCAGTGGCCCGGGTTCGACTCCAGCCTGTGGCCCTTTGCTGCATGTCACTCCCTCTCTCTCTCCCCCTTTCATGCTTGACTGTCCTATACATTAAAGGCTAAAAATGCCCCAAAAAATATCTTAAAAAAAAAAAAAAAAAAAGAAAGAAAGAAATTCCCTCGGGACATTCTTGAGATATCGTGCTCACGAGAATGGGACGTATGTACAGATGGGCGGACAATCCGAAAAACGTAACACTGACCACGGCTAACACTGGTGTGGAGATATAATGATAAACTGGAGGCAGAGGGCGGAGTCTCTGCAGATAAAAACAGCAGCACACTGAGAGTGATGATGATTGGAGGGATCGCTGCTGTTTGAGTCTGTACATTGATTTTTAGGAAAATCCTGCAGAGTGTATCTTTAAAATAACAGTAAAGACTGCTCCAGAGAATAAAATAACCTCAGTGTGTGTGTGTGTGTGTGTGTGTGTGTCTTATGGTTAGATGATGCAGCCTCACACACTGTACTGTACTTTCCCCTCGAATGTTGCACTGCAACAACGTCTTAATCATCAGCTTCTAGTTAAACACACCGGAGGACACTAAAACTGCAGCGAACTCACTTCCTCAGATTCCTTTAATTCAGCACACACAGGTGGAAGCTTCCATCTGATATTCCTCAGGATTAAACTGAGAGATAATTCAGAGCTATCAAACATTCAGTCAGCAGTGGTTTTACCTGAGCTCTGCCATATTTTATCACTGCAGCTCATGAAAAGTAAAGAAACAGCATCAGAACCAAAGAAGTGTAGCTGTGAACTCTATAATGTGTGTGTACAGTACAGTGTGTGTGTGTGTGTGTGTGTGTGTGTGTGTGTGTGTGTGTGTGTGTGCAGGCTTTGTGTTTTCTTATAAGCAGCAACTCACAGCGACAGAAAATCAATAAAAACTCTGTTATTGTTAGTCAAACAATATTTCCCCGACCCTGATGAATGTCTCAGCGTCGGGGTTTTGCGGCGCAGAGCTGTCAGACAGTGAGCCTACACAGAGCTGCCGAGACGCCGCACAGACACTGGTATTATGGGTTTATACGGGAAGAGGATCCGATGTATTATAGAGCGCTGGTGAAGAGGAGAGACGTGCTCTCAAACAAAAGTAATCCTGTTAAAGTGAAACAATCAGATCAGCAGCTTCAGACTGGACTAAATGCCCACTTCTTAGAAAACAGTCATCCTGTTGAATCTATAGGATCACACATGTGGGCGCAGAGACGTTTCCCTCCTGACACCAGGCTGTGATTCAAGATCATCTGCTACTGGATACTGAATCTGCTGGTAACAAACTTTAACATCTCATGGACTCACCACTAAAGTTAGGGTGTTTTCCTTTTTAAACAAACCAAAAAGTTAATCTCTTACACGGATGCCGATGACGTTAGGACGCTGGCTGACTCTGTCGTCTATGGACATTCTCATAGGAAAGTTGTAATAGAACTAGCGCTGGCTCCCAGCGGCAGTGATGTGATTGGATCCAAATCCATGTACTTCTGTACTTCCTCGACCAACGGCTGATTAGCTTTGCCTTACACCCGCCTACACTGGAATTGCTGTTCCCTGAATTGTCGACTCCAAACAAACCCGACAAATATCTACACATTTGATCGGTGTAGTAGCCTGAGCCATGACTGACTACATTACGAATCTACATCACAGTACTACGCACCAGTAACCTGCTCTCTGTGTTTCTGGTACGTCTCTGTTACATGTAACACATGTGCCGTACCTATGGCAACGCCGTCACGTGGTCTGGATATCCTCGCCCATTTCTATTACAAAACGAAAGACGAATGTCCCCAGACTCCCATTCCGAAGTAAGGGAGGCTGGTCACGCGAGACTACCAAAAAGTGGACCAACAGAAAGGAGACTCAGTTCTCTCTCTGGTCCACTTCAGCTCTGACGGGGCCTCAGTTCTCTTCCTGTTCACACCTATATATAATATATACTGACATAGTTTTGTTTTTACTTTGACGTGGCCCTGCAGTGTGGTTATGAAGCCCCTTGCAATATTTGATGACCAGAACTGGGAAGAATTAGATGTAAAACACAATGGGAGCACATCATTAAGTCTCACAGAGGCAGAATTCAAAGTAAATAACAATATCACAGGAAATAAAGACTTTACACTTGTTTTTCTGAGGTGACACAGAAACAGGCTCAGCAACCTTCAAGGATAACTTCGGTATTTTTCAACCTGGGCCCTATTTCCCCATGTGTATGTGTGCGTATGATTCATAGGTACAACTCATTTTAAAACTGGTTCAGTATTGAGGGAGGCGGATGCAGCCGGCAGCCGCGAAACGAGCTAAAACGGTAGATATGGGGGCAAATGCGTCCCGTATAAGTTTGTGCATTAAAAGAGCTTTTTTTCGCCACTGACCGGTTCAGATCGCCAGTGCTATCTCTGTAAATAGCATACTAAGTGCTTCCCTGACCCTTCACTTCCTCTGGGCTGTGTGTGACGTCATCTCGCGAGAGCTTTGCTTGTTGACGGAAGAAAACACAGGAGCCATGCTGAGCGCTGCTCAGAATGGCGCTGGTTGTCCCGGAGTACAGTTGAGAGTTTTACTGCATCGGTATCATGGCTGCATATTTACCCGATTTCGAGAATGAGGATGAGCCCTTTTATTACGATGGCCGCCCGTACTTATTTGAGCCCGAGTATACGGACGAGGAGCTCCTACAAACTGAAGAGCAGACGAGGATAGAGAGAGAGGGCCAACGAGCAGACGAGGGTTAAGCAGCGGCTGCACGAACGTGAATCTCTGAGGACTGGTGGTGCTCCTGTGATACAGAAACTACCAAACGCTGTGTAACTACGTTAGAGGATTTCCCCCCTCTGATCAACAGGGCAGTGCTGGATACCTTTTTTCATGTGCCCAAAATAAATTGGAGGAGGCGGCCAAAACCACAGGGACCCAATGGTCAACTATCCATCAAGTAAGTATAACTAATATGTCTTTATGCATGTAATACTGATAACACTAATACTATCTACAGAGATAGCACTGGTGATCTGAACCGGTCAGTGGCGAAAAAAAAGCTCTTTTAATGCACAAACTTATACGGGACGCATTTGCCCCCATATCTACCTCACGGCTGCCGGCTGCATCCGCCTCCCTCAATACTGAACCAATTTTAAAACGAGTTGTACCTATGAATCATACGCACACATACACATGGGGAAATAGGGCCCAGGTTGAAAAATACCGAAGTTATCCTTTAACTATCAATAGAGACATTTTTGACCAAAAACATATTTGATGGTTTGGTGCTTTAACTTAACAATGAAGAAAAAACCCCGCTGCATTTTTCATAGTGTGGATATTAAAGTGTTAAGCACAATGCATGGATGTGTGTGAGTGGGCATGTACACACACTTCATATTTAAATAACAGTCATTGTTCAGTGTTTTTTGTCTCTGCTCTTAATTGCGTCTCCACTTTCACTGAATCTTTGCCCATGTTTTATTGTATATGTTATGTATATTATTATATTGTGTTACTGGAGGCCCAGTCATCCTACACTTCCTGTTAGAATTCTAAAAGCCTAATCAGGGACAAGCGGTGCAAATTAGCCACCTGTACATGCATTACATCTACGATGAATTTAAATATGAGTCGATGTTCTGTGCATTTGTCCTTGTCAAATAAACAAACAAATGAATAAATCTATAAATGTACGCTCTGTGTTTCACTATGACTCACTGGTTATCCACACATTACAAACAGCAGTGGTGGAAAAAGTACTCAGGTCCTTCACTTCAGTACCACACTGTGCTGTTGTTGAAGTTATCAGTATATCATTTCTGTTGCCATGTGTTTGAGACGCAGCTTATTGATTCATATTTGGATGCAATGTTATATTAACTGGGATTTACATGAGCTTCTTATTTATATAGTTACCTGCAGAACATTTATAAAGGATGATGTTAAAGATCTGATGCAAACAATGAAAGGTAGGAATTAAGCTTTCATCTGCCGCCAGCCGCTGTTTGCTGTAAACTGTTGAACAGCAATTTTTTCACATTATGCCTGAAGGACTCCATATTTCTGCTTTACAACCTTTCAGCGTCTGTGAGGAGGATTATTTGTGTTCTTCCATCAATGCTGAGGACACAGCCTGATAATGACGATAATGATGGCTCCTGTGAAACACTGACATTTCAGAAATTGTTCCTTTTTCCAGTGCAGTGCCTCCAAACAACTGTGTCTGTAAACTTTACAGAGCGCTGCTGTAACGTCAGCATGGACGGTTTGTGCTCTGTGATCTATCAGACTTCAGACTAATGATTCCCATTCAAATTCAGCCAAAATCATGTTGCCAAATTACTGCAAAAATTGTCTTTCAAAAGACACAAAGACACACTCTTCCACTCAATAGAAAATGTTCCTCAATGTCGTTGACTTGAATTAAAATGTGTCCTCTTTTGACTTTTATTGATTTGTTAATTCTTTGTTAACATCAGACGGGACCTTGTCGTTATTTTGTAGAAATCAGTGACAAAATGTGAATGCAGAAAAAAATTAGGACGGTTGTGAGTGTGCTGCACACAGAGTTTACTGAAGCATGAAATAAACACAAAACCAGGCGATAATGGAGAAAATACTGTCACTGCAGGTCGAGAGGAGAACATCTAAAACTAGAATTACTGCCTCGCTGCTAAATGCCTCCACACACCAGTCAAAATGCAGTTATAGTCTCCATCCATGTCAGTGAAAACATGGATGCTTCACACACAGAAGATCTATACAATCAGCACAGTTTCAAGATTAGAGTCACCAATTCAGTATCTGACCAAATGTCTCCCCTTCTGTTCCTGAGATATGACATTAAGACATGATGATGTCACAGTCAAGCTGACCTTTGACCTTTTGGATAGAAAATGTCATCACTTTGTTTTATCCTATCAGACTTTTTTTGTGAAATTTTGTCATAAATAGCTCATGAATTCTTCAGTTTTTGCAAAAAATATATTTTGTAAGGTCACAGTGACCTTGACCTTTGACCACCAAATTCTACTCAGTTTATCGTTGAGTCCAAGAGGATATTTGTGGCAAATTTGAAGAAATTCCCTCACACTGTTCTTGAGATATCACATTCATGACAATGAGATGAAAGCAAGGTCACAGTGACCTTCACCTTTGACCACCAAAATGTAATCTGTTCATGAGTGAGTCCAAGTGGATGTGTGTACCAAATGTAAAGATTCTTTCGAGTTATCCTTGAGATATGGCGTTCACAAGAATAAGACAGACAAGGTCACAGTGACCTTGACCTTTGACCACCAAATTCTCACCAGTTCATTCTTGAATCCAAGTGGATAATTATGCTAAATAAAAATGTAAAAATCCCACAAGGTGTTCTTGAGGTTTCATGTTCACGAGAATGGGACGGACAACCCGTAAACGTGATGCCTGCGGCCACGGCTATCGCCGGCGCAGTGGTTTAAAGAAACATTGGTCCAACAGTTTCAAATCACCAGACTCAGTGCAGTCAGGTTTCTCATTGCGCAGCACAGTGCATATATGTGTCCCATGGGCTGCTTCCTGTAATGAACCTTTAGCAAAGGTCAACATCCCCCACAGGCTCAGTCAGATCGTGATCTCACACTTTCCACACAACGAGCCACTTAATGGTCACAAGTCGAGTCAGGACCAAAAACTGTCAACACACGCTGGTTTTTAAAATACAAAAGACTTGTAAATACAGATCTTCAATATGTGACTCATTGACCTGTGTGCTCCCGAGTGACCCATCCTCCGCTGTGATGGAGAGCTACAGTCTGCTGACAGCAGAAAGAGACCAGTCCATCTCTTCAGTGGTCTCACGGGGCTCCTCTGTAATCTAGACTCAAAAACGATGGCAAAGCAGCTCACAGTTTACTGTAGCTGACACAGGCTAAAGGTTACTGCTGCCAAACACACTCCAATGCAACCATGCATGTGTTCAATGATCCAACAACACAGCTTGTTAGTGGATTCTGTTATATGTGACTATCAGGTGTCAGTGAGTTGATATCAACAGCATTTTATCTGAGGCTAGAGAAACAATCTGGGGTGAGCCACAGGGAAGTGTTCTAGGTCCTTTTTCTTTTATATCAATGACATGAAATTTGTTTGCATTAGTCATCTTTTTCTGTACTCTGATGATTCTGCTTTACTGGTTTCCCACGAAGATAAGAACACTGTGAAGTCAGCTAAGCATTGAATTGAAAAATATTAGTAACTGGCTGTCAGAAAACAAACTGTCCTTGTGTCATAGTAAAAAGGAATCATTATTATTTAGTTCAAAGTTATGACTTGGTAGGTCCTCTGAGCTCAGAAGTTCAGTTGGAGACACTGTAGTCTCTGCTAAAACTTGTGTAAAGTACTTAGGCTGTGAGCTTGTTAATTCTATGAGTGGGAAGACAATGGGCCAAAGGTCCTGTTTATACGACAACGATTTCAACCAGAAACTGTAAACTTTAGTTGCGTTTTGGCTGACCGGTAGCAACTCCACCTCCTCGTCTGTCCAGACAAACGTTTGTGCGGTTGCCATTTTTTTTTGTTTATACATCACTGCTCTGTAGAAGGAAGCGCATGTGCGCAGGCGCGTGTTGTTTAATTACAAAGAAAATGATCAGTTACAATGATGAGTAATTGACTCAATGGCAAATAACAGCTCTTTCTGCCATGGCCGCAAAGTTATGAGACGGAGCCCACTGGCCTTCAAATTGGAAGCGCATTTTTTTTACTCCAGGGGCTCTGCCAGAGTAAAATCTGACCAGAGAAAGGTGGGGACACTTTTTGTAATGAAAACAAGCATACCCAACAACACGGGGCAGGAAGAGGAGAAAATGTTGTGTATGTCAGGAGAAGTGTGTTCTTCGTCTGATGAACAGAGTGAGCAAACAGTCAGTGGTGGACTTCAGATGACAATATTCACAACTTGGATTCATTTTTATCAAAAAACATTTAGTCATTAGATTTAATTTTTTATGCCTGATGGTCAAAAAATAAAGTGGTACTGGAGCATCTCTAGTTCTGGTGATATACGTAGTGGTTGTGCTGCATCATATCAGACTGGACTGTTGGCCTTGGCGGAGGTCTGTGTTCTCCCGTCTAGTTGTTAAAAGACTTGGTTGTAAATGGGTCGACATACCTCAGCAACATAAGAGAGATGCTTCGTGTGTTTCAGCCACAACAGCAGACGCAACAGAATGAATAAATTAATCAAATAGTTCATCAAAGAAATATTACACTACCTCTGATCTTCAAACACATTTAATAGAACATGAGCACTGTCAAGGATTTTTTTCCCCAGCAGACGCACAGACAGCGCTGACACATTATTACTGAGCATATCTCACAACCAGATGATGACCTTTAGCAGAGAACACACTGACATTGGTAACGGAGCAGTTTCTCTAATCAACACTTCACTTCAGCCGTACGTGTGGTGACTCGCCGCCACTCAAAAACCCAGCAGCTGTTGTAACGATGGTGGAGTTAGTGAACCTCAGTGACCATCGTGAGGCGGCGTCTCTCTCTGCTCAGTCTCTTTAAGAGCTACGCTCAATTGGCAATGCACCAATCTGAGAAATCACCCTAATCCGTCCATTCCCCCTTCATCTGGCCCTGATCAATGGCCACCTATGGCCAAAGGGGAGCCAAGGATGGGGGGTGGGGTATTGATGGTCATGGAGTCCGTTCGATAAATTGATCGCCTTCTTTCTTTAAGCAGGCTGCTTTTGTCGATTAAGGGCTTCTTGCATTTCACTGCAGATGGTTTTCAAATATTTCAAGCTCTTATTAAACTTGCAAAACAGGCTCAATAAAGCCGCCCCGAGTCTCTGCAGGTCACAAAAACTACACAGTGACAACTTTATCAGAGTTAGTCTGCATGCCCCTGACTTTAAGGGTAAGTGTGGTCATCTTCTGTATATCTTTATTGACCATAAATCTCCTTGGCTTTAAATATAATAAAGCACCATAAGTCAGGTGAGTAGCCTCTAAATGAACCAGGGAGCAGGGTCCCAATGGAGACAAAGATTTCTCCCTTCAGACTCCACAAATACTGTCCAACGACAAATCATCAAACAGCCATTTGGCCTTAGTGCTGATTAAAGCAGACTCAAACTCGAATTTAGGTTTCTAGAAAAACATGTTTACATGTTCTGGCGGTCACCTGTATTCACCCTCTGTCTGAAACAGTCCGTTTCAACACCCTCCTGAAATCCCAGCTGTACTGACTGGTCAGTGTTTCAGGGTCTGGCGCATCCTAGCTCTCTGCACCATCATTGCAACCAGCAACCTGGAAATGCAACTGAATCGCCAGAAAAATTATTGGCATTGAACGTTTCTGCAAACCCTGTTTTATTTGAATTTCATAAAGTAGTGTAGATACATTCAAACTGTCGACATCACTGTGATTAATGTGTGGTTATGTTTAGGCACCAAAAACACATCATTACGTTTGGACAAAGATCATTCCTTGGATTAAAATACTGCTGTCTGTAGCACAAACCCTGCTGCAAACACCCACGTATGGAGGCTTGAATAAACTTGAATAAAATCAGCTGTTTGAGCAATAAATTTGTTGATTTTTTTCACAGCAATATAAAATATATATTAGAGAGAGTATTCAGATAAATTATATACAGAAAAAAAGGCTCTTGAAGCAGTTTTTTAATGTGAGAAGTTCTATTAAAGGTTGTGTCATACATGTGTGTGAATGAATTTGTGCTCATTCAAAGCTCATGTAATGAAGGGCTGAATGACTTTGTTTTTTTACATTGTAGATTTCTTCCCTGGCACAAAAGGGGGATAAATAACAACAAAAACAAAATAAACAACAATATAAAAACATTTCAATCAGCTATTGGCCCAAATATTTTTTTTTTACATTGATTACGTAACTTTACATTCAGGATCATTCATAGGGCGCTAATTTGCAGGATATCATATCATATGAAGCGCTCCATGAGGACAGGCTGATTCCCAGTGTCGTAACATCCGAAAATAAACTGTGCACACTTAAAGGGATAGTTCGACATTTTGGCAAATTGGCCTATTGCCATAATCCCTATAGTCATATGAGTAGGTACATTACCTTTAATTGTCAGTGCGTGCTGTTCTGAGATCGGTGGGGCAGAGCTGCCCGCTGAAATGGAGGTGAACGGTACAGGTCCCTCTCTCCCTCAAAACTAATCAAATACACCATCAAATGACTCCAAAACGCTCTAGTGGACAACACATGGCTTGCGCATTCCCCACGCTATGAAATAATAATGTATAATTAAGTAACATTACGACACATGAAGCAAATACTCGGAACTACTTTCTTGAGTAAACCACTGGGCGGAGTGACACAGTGCGCAGCTGAGACAGTGCCGTTGTTATTGCTTGTAGCCATTTGCGGTATCGTCAGCTGGACACACCAGAAGGTTTGAGGAAAGTTTACAAGTGTTTTTGTAAATCATGGTTTACACATGCATTGTAAAAGGTTGCAGTAACAAGCCGAAGACATGGAGCAAAGTGAAGTTTCACGTAGTTCCAACCAGTAATACGGACAGGATGAAACAATGGCTATTTGTGCTGGACATCGACCCCAACACGCCTGTGGAAATGGTCCGGAAAATGTTTGTGTGCTCCTGCCATTTTTTACCGGAGGACTACACTGAAAGGATGGAGCGCAGAAGCTCAGGAATGGTTCAAGCGCTTTTCTTGAAAGATACTGTCATACCATCTGTCGGCATCACAAAACGAGCAGACGTGGTAAGTGATCGTTGTGTATTTTGCTCAGCAATCTCTCTGCTGTAACGTTACCTCCATGTTGAGTAACATTAGCCTACAACCCAAGCATGGTAAATAAGGCTAAAATGCAAATGTTGTTGTGGTTATGTTATGGATAAGTGCTTGCCCAGAGCATATAGTGAAGTGACTGGCATTACTTCTCATTGTTGGGAATAAACAGACTGCTAGGGAACATTTTATGTTGTTGTTCCTTCAGGAGTTGTGGTGATTTATGAGTGTGGAGTTAGCATGTTCTCCCCGTGTTCCAGTGATTATTTTGAGGCATACTCTATATTCATATTGCACAGGTGTACCTAATAAAGTGGCCAGTAAGCCCCACATTTACACCACTGGCTCTGGGTCTCCCCTCAGCCCCTGGTTGCTCGGCAGCCTCAGCCTCTCTTCTTGATCTCTCTTCTTCCAAAACCTGTAACTCTTCCTCTGTATATTCTGGCTTCTAGTTCCGGCTCTGCATTTGGCTTCAAAACAACTCTGTCTCGTAATATTACATCATTATTTCATAGCGTGGGGAATGTGTAAGCTACAAGTTGTCCACTAGAGCGTTTTGGAGTCATTTGATGGTGTATTTGATTAGTTTTGAGGGAGAGAGGGACCTGTACCGTTCACCTCCATTTCAGCGGGCAGCTCTGCCCCACCCATCTCAGAACAGCACGCACTGACAATTAAAGGTAATGTACCTACACATATGACTATAGGGATTATGGCAATAGGCCAATTTGCCAAAATGTCGAACTATCCCTTTAAGGTTTTTGACCTGACCTGAATATTCTGAATGGGACTGATGAGAAAAAATGTGACGTACTGGACAGTATAGAAGTTAACTCTATGGTTGATGATGTCATATACAACATAACGTTACAAACGTTATATATCTCTGTAATGGTGCATGCATTAATTAATTCAGCCTTGAACTGCAGTGTCTTTTGAAGACTAAATCAACACTGACTGTCTTCTGTCATCAGATTAAAAATGACAGTTGAAAAATGTTTTATGTTTAAAATCGACCAATCGGCCAGATGTTACAGCCCTACTGTTTATCCCAGTGGTTCCCAACTGGTGGGTCACAGTCCAAACTGGGTCGCAGGTCTTTTTATGTTAAGTGGCATGTCCTGTTTTAGAGTGAGCGACTAACGGTCAGTTAATTGACAGAGACAGCATTAGCTTGACAACAGGGCCGAACGCAAGTATGACGCTGTATGTTAAACTGTGTGGACCCTGAACTGATGACTGGACCAGTTGGGAACCACTGCTTTATACTATGGTCGTTGTCCACTGCGTCAAAAACTGTGGCCCAGTGCATGTCATACGGCCATGAAGGGCGCCTCTGTGCGCTGGTGTCGGCAAGGCCAAGATCACTGACAAACAGAGGTACTTGACGGGTTAGGAGTGAGAACGTGCCTCATGAATAGGATCAGCCCAAATTGTTATTTTACGTTGATTTCATAACTTTACATTAAGGATGTAACATCACTCATAGCGCGCTAATTTGCAGGATATCATATGACATGAGAGCGTGCCTCATGAGTAGGGTGGTACCACCTCTGCCTAATGTGGAGCCAGAACAACCCTGATGATTCGTGTGAAACTTACAAATGTCACATATCTGTGCCAATATTGTCTTCTGGTGACTGTCCAGGTAAAAGACATCATAATAAAGTAAATACTTCAGGCAGGATGTTGTTGACGATTAGATCCTCTGTGAGCGCAGTAATAAAGACACATTGTGTAGTCTGACAGTGGAGCAGCCACATGATGAAATGATACCATGCTGCAGGGTGATCACAGTCATCACGGATCATAATGTTGCGTCATCATACAGTACAACCCCACTAAACACAGCAGACACCAGCAGACAGGCAGGTTTCCTCCTCACATCCCTGATGTTGCTTCTTTACAGCAACAGTTGTCAGAGAAAGTTAAATTTGCAGCATTAGAGTAGAATCAGAGACCTGCTGTCTGTCTCTGACTGGGTGGTTTTCTTGAGGCTTTATCACAACAGACAGATTCAAACCTGAGCGTCACTGAGGAAATAAAAATCTATATTCCAAGATGCAACATCAGAGACTTTGTGGAGCAGAGTGCAGTCCACCCTGCCTCCTAGTCTGTAATGTCTTTGGCTCCTGGGGCCATTTAACTTGAACCTAATGTATAATTAGCCTCAGGAAAACCCAGGCTTTTCCTGTTTTGCAGCTCCCTCTTGGTATCAAGGACAATGAAATAATAGCTTTTTGAGGAGGAACACAGTGTGCAGGAGAGAGCTGAGAGAGCATTTCTGCCTCGCAGGACAGAGAGGCCTGATGAGGGCAGCGGGCGACTGAAAAGCATCCATCATCCATGTAAACATGTTACACCACAGGCTGAACAGCGGTATCGGCTTGATATTCTTCCTGCTGACTGCAATCGGCCTATCGGCAAATAAGACGGCATTCACCGATGTGAGTGGCCGATGTTTTTGAGCTCCAGACTAATGGCACCAACACACCAAGCACTAAAATGTGGAGGTCATTCTGGATATGTGAGACTAGTGACAGGGATTCAGAAAACAACAACACAGAGGTAGCATTGAAGGAGGGGAACTACGTCAAAAATAGGTGGACAATTTCAGGCTTTGGGCCCAGACACACCCAACTGAGAGCTGGTCGTCAATGACCATCTGTCACTCTAGATTTTGCGGTGTATCCCGCATCGTTGGCACTAGTCGGCCCTTGTCGGCCGTTTTTTGGTTGATTCAGCATGTTGAATCGACGTCAGAGCTGGTGGAGCCCGTCTGTGAATAAAACCACTCTGATTGGTGGTTCAGCTCAGCGCAAGAGAAGAGAAACGGAAATGAGGAAAGTAAACAAAGAGCTGAAGTCCAGAGGGAGTGAGACCAAAACAAACCTGTGACATAAAATTTAATTATTTTTCTTTATCCACTGAGCTCTTCAGCAGAAACAGTTTATAATTGTTTGTTAGTGTTCACTGCCGCACAGTCAATATTTATTCTTTCAACATCAACAGGCAGAGGAATCCGAATGTCCGAATCCAGCTAAAGGTAAAGACAGACAGGTGAGATGACCTCACAAGACATAGACTAGCATAGTATGCTACACAACCTAGCACACTAGGTTGATATTGTTGCTATTGACTTTAATTTCACACGGTGCATGAACAGCGAGCTCCAGGGTGAAAGTCCAGGGTTTGTTTGACCCATCCACCTACCCACTTGCCCAATGCCACTGTCTTGCTCTATATACCACAGCAGTTGCTTGGAGTGTGTACGATTTTATTCTTGTAGATTTAAGACTCTATTCTCAAAGATTTACCATCTTATTTTTGTATCATTCCAACTTAATTCTCGTAGATTTCCATTTTATTCTTGTAGCTTTACAACTTTATTTTTGAAGATTTATACCTTTATTTTTGTAGCTTTACAACTTTATTCTCGTAGATGTAAGACTTTATTTTCATTGATTTAGGAAATTATTTTTGTAATATTATGACTTCATTCTGGTAGATTTATAACATTCTCACAGATTTACCATATGACATTATTTTTGTAATTTCTTCTTGAAATCTCAGATTTTTTTCTATAACATGGCCCCAATCCTCCTCCGTACTATCAGCTATCAGCTTCAGTTATTTTAAACATCAGTATCGGCCCAGAATTCCACAGTAGGTGCGTCCCCACACAAAACAGCCCAGTCTCTGGAATTACAGCTCAGTCTCTTCTGAAGTGCACTGTAGACCCCCACTGTTGTATTAGTGAGATAACTTGTCCCGTGACATTCAGAAATTGTGCCAGTGCAGCTCTTTCAGTGCAGACTGGAGGCTGAGGGATGATGTTCGACACAGGAGGCACCCGAAAAAAGGTTTCTCTGCCGCTGACTTGCCCGAGCAGCGACAATGCCATTCTTCACACTCCTCTTCTCATAAACTGTTGTCAACAACTAATGGCTGTCCAAAAACAAGATTTCACCGCATGAATCACCAATCATGTCATGCTCGACCTGAAAAATAGGAGCACTTCTGGGTAAATAGGCTCCCTCCTCCTCCTCCTCCTCCTCCTCCTCCTCCTCCTGTCAGCCTCTGAGTTACTCCGCTCTCTGTGATTCTTAAGGAGGTGGGCCTGACTGTTTGATGCTGTTTTCAATTGTATGACAAATAACCCTGCATGTTTTGTTCATCAGCCTACGTGCCCTCGATTGTGCTCAACACTCACCAGTCCTCAGAAGGTCATGTTCAACAAATCCCCGGCGGAACAAAGACGAGTTCACCTTGTTGCACCCCTCAAACATTACTCCAAATGTAACCACGTTTTCTCATCGTTGTCCTTAAAACCATTACTGTCCTTTATGATGATGATTCATGATGAAGAGTTCCATCATTTCTACCAGTAACATTCAAACTCACCAGGAGTGGATGTTTAGATGTTTTAAGGATCATCTGCCTCAATTAAACTAAATCTGGTTTGTTAAAGTGACCTCAGTGGAGACCAAGGCTGTCCTCAACTCAACAACGTTGATTAACGGTCACATGATTTCTGCATTGATTAAACTCAGTCATAATGTTCCTCTGCAGATCGATGCAGTCAAGCAAACACATCTCTTCAAATGTAGAGCTTATAAAAGGCCGAAGCATATTCATGATAGTACTGTTATATCATACATTTGCATTATTTATTTTCCATTAATGTCTAATAGCCCACTTTTTCCTAAAAAAAAAAAAAAAAAAAAAGAAAGAAAAGAGAAGAAAGGACTAACAGACTCACCAAGCTGATCTCACAGGAACAGGAAATGACCTCTTAACACCGCAGTACATGTGTTAAAATAACGTGCCGGTGTGACAAATTAAAGGTGTGTTTAATTAATTCCTGTTGTGAATTTTATTCATCATTTAAAACTTCTGTTGAGTATTTATGAATTTTATCTCTATGAGTTACTTTTGTTTATTGTTATTTTTAATGTTTCCTGTGGAAATTAACTCGCTTCACATCGCCCCTTCTGTACCTCCTGGGTTTCCGTAGCCCCTTCTGTCTGACCCTCAAAGTACCGTTTTGCATTGCTGAGGTAAGTCACACTGAAAAATATTTACTCTGTAAGTTGAGCAGTTTATGGTGTAATCTTTGGTGCATATTTGGTGCATATTGTTTCTTCTGTCACGTTAGCAGCTATTTTGTGTTGTTTTGTGTTACAGCGACCCGCCTTGTGTCATGTGACTAACGTAGCACTGTGCCTCTCAGTAGCTCTGATGATATTCAAGGACTGAAATGTTTGCTGATGTTTTTATCACTTTTAATTATTATCTTTTTGCACTTTGAGCACTCTTCTATAAGTGCACGGATGTTCTGAATAAATTAAATCTTTTGGCACTGATCTCAGCCTGTGAATCTTTTTGGTGGCTGTCCAGCTCAGCTGAATTGGTGCGCAGGTATTTCCTCTGCCATCCTCTCTTGATTATCTTTTATACCGACGCTCCCAAGATTAACTTTTTGTGTTGCCCTAAGTGGGCACAGACTTCATATTGTCTTCTGCAGGAGAAAATAAATGCTGGAAAACGACATTTTTGAGTCGTCATCGGTCCAATGCCAATGGAAAGTCAATTAGGATCCTTTGTCGTGGTGGACACATGAATTCCCTGGTTCATCGACGGCGTGGATGTTTCCAGTTGCTGTTTCTCTGCAAGCTCTGCAAAGTTTGTGCAAAATTTGTGCAAAATTTGTGCTGATTTTAGGCTCTTGTGTTTGTTTGTCAAGTGTTCATGATGTTTTTGTTGGTTGACTTTGGACGGTGGTGGCGTTTGCCTACAAGCCACTCATCAGGATAAAGAAATCAACTCAACAATCTGTAAGCTCTACTATTAATCTCTGCTAGCTAGCAAGGTCAAAGTTTTCAAATGCAAACATCAGTAAACATCGAGGAAGATGGAGTAGAATGGGCACCAGTTGAACGAGCATCCTGCCACTGTACAGGTGTTGGAAAATAAACTGGATTGGTTGCAAGTTGATCCTCTGACATCGGCCCAGTGGCTGAGGATTATAAACAAAATATACTGTCAGGAAAGACTGACTTTTCTTTTGAGGCTTAACCTAGAAACATGTACAAAGTATGGATTGTGCAGAGGCACAGCTGAGAAAAGTGTGACCCTGTATGCCCAGATGTAAGTGAAAAAATGTATTGTGATTTGACTTTGAAACACCCCGGAAAAAAAATAAAAATAAATTGAATTACCAGCGGGACATCAGAAACTGTAACATCTTTTGATTCATGGAAACTTGGCTAAATCCTGGACAACACCGTTCAACCTGCTGATCTGACAGAACAGAGGATTCTGGGAGTGGTTCACTGCTATACACCGCTCAGAGGCCGCTGCAGTGTGGTTTAATAGAAAGATGAGCGTCTGTATTTTTAACAGTATTAAAAAATGACACTGTCAGGATTTTGAAATACCCTGGTATACTGTAACACTGTGATACTGTGATACTGCCTGAGCCTTGCAGCTGTTTTAACTCATGGCATTCAGCAGCGGTTTGTTTTGACCTTCACACTGACAGAACATCAGGAAGAATCTGCTGAAACAATTACGACAACCTGAACATTAAGTTACTCTGTAAGTAGGGATGGGTATCGTTAAGATTTTAACGGTACTACTACTCTTATCGGTACTGCTTATCGAGCCGGTATTTTAATGGTACTCTTATTGATACTTTTTGAGGAAGAAAAAAAACAAATTAAGAACATAAATTGCTTTATTTTCTCAATTCTCATTACACAACAAAATAGTTTTTTAACAAAACATTTTACTTTTTACAACTTGAAATGTAAAATACATAATAGTGTTGTCACGGTACCAAAATTGGGACCCACGGTACGATACCAGTGAAAGTATCATGGTTATGAGTAGTATCATGACACCACAGCAAAAATGAGGCAGATGTGCCTTTTGTCATTTATAAAAAGATAAATCACTTTTCTATAATACATCAATGATATTTCAATGGAATAAATTACTTATTGACTTATTCATACTTCAAAAACAGCATCAATAAGTGATTAACATAGGGGGGATCAAAATAAAATAAATAAATAAAATAAAAATCAACCAGCCACCCTCCTCCCCTGACAAGTAAAGAACAGTCCCTTCATAAGTAAAGAACAGTCCCTAAAGTGCGGTGAGGTTTGTGGAGCGTTACCTGCCACAAAGAGAGAAATGTGAACGGCTCGTTTCTCCTCTGACACAGCAGGCAGCCAGGGTGAGCGACACAGATCTCTCGTCTTCAGGGAGAATAGCGAAAATTATGATACAATGACGGATAATTGACGGAGTTGGTGAGATAAATGTGCAAGATAAGGTTTATCTTTATCTAAAAAAAAAACATGACTGCTGTAGCAGAACCGTTAAGGTCAGAGTTTGTCAATACTGCGGTCTTGAAGAATGTAGCCCCGGGGCTCGTTCAATACCGGGGTTCAGTACCCATCCCTATCTGTAAGTGTTTTTAACCTTTACATTTAGCACAGTTTGTCCTCATACAAAGGTTTATATTACGAAAATTCCATGTTAGAATAATTAGAGGACTGTACGGTCCACATGCTGTGTGAATGCTTTATGGTTATGATACGTTGAAGGTTGGACTTTGGGTTGCTGAGTGACAGGTTTGAGTGAGGATATTTATAGATCTTTTATTTGCACCTTGCGTTCTGCCTCTGAACCCTCTGCAGGACTCTGTCTTAATCTAACGGGGAACAAAGACCCAACAGTGTTTATACAACCAGTGACAAGTGATGGTTCCTGTGGGAAGCCTAACGCAGGTGTCATGGCAACGGCTGCTCCATCCTCCTCCTCCAGTTCCTCCTCATCTGCTCTCTCCAGTTTAACTCCATATCAGGTTCTTAGTTTTGTGCTTTTACCTTCATCTACTGATATTTTGGAGGTGGTCATGCCTCACCAATGCACCTGTCACCCTGTGGAGTTTAACCTTCATCACCTGGCTCAGTTTACAGGCCTATATTGCCCAAACAGCCCGTTTTGTGCCTTTACTGACTTTACTGACACACATTTCTGCAAACAGGTCAAATGTTGTGAGTGTCACACTGGGTGTGCCTTCGTATTACCAACCAAAACTATAATGAGTGTCGAACACAGTCTGTTCTTTATGAACTTCACTAGAAAACCCAATCGCTAGAAGAAGATGTTGTATTCTACGTTCTGCAAACCGAAGATACGTAATGTTTGTACGTTATTATGTAACGGATGTAATGTAATGGAAACTTTACCTTTCAACAACTCGTGGTTAACATGTGGTTACATATTTTGTCTGACAACACCTGCTTTGCCTGGCACTATCCACAGAGGAAAAACAGCAATAGAGCGCTAAAATACAACTGTTTTCTTTTTTTTGTTGAGAGGTGAGGTTCACCCTGGACAGGTCACCAGACTATCACAGGGCTGACACCAAAGCCCCATTTCCACCAAACCCTTTCAGTCCAGTCCCTTTGGAACCAGCAGTAAGCCTTCAGACATGGTACCTAGACCCTCGGTCTGTTCAGACAGTCCTCTTAAATGTGGGCGGGGTTGTTGTCACTCACTGCTCCGTCCAGCACTCGCTGTATTTCCTCATCAGCGGTGACACAGATGG
>NC_065506.1:49106050-49112860 GCF_006386435.1 Epinephelus moara | reverse complement strand
TGAAGTTATTTTTTTCTCTTTCATTTTATAGTTGTAGTTTACTGATGTATGAACAGAGGTTACATAAAACCAGAGTGACCGTCCTCTACTGACCAATCAGACTGCAGGGTTTCTAGCTCCACCTTTTAGTACCAGATCTGTGTGCTAGGTACCCCAACAGAGGGGGGACCAAACATGGGGACGCTAAGGAACGATTCTGTTGGGACCATCCACAACTTTCACTGTGGAGACAGAAACAATGAACTGAACTGAACTGCTCGGTGGAAACGTGGCGATAGAGACAACCATTCATACTCACCGGCAGAAACGTACAATGTCAACATTTTCTCCTGGTGACTGAGCTGCACCAGAGCAATTAAATCATCAACTTTGACTCACACATCCTGTGCTCACACAATAAGAGCACAACCACCACCTCTGGAACAACAATGCTCAACAACCTAAAACTAAAATCAGCCACACCTCTGTGTCTTCTGTCTCACTTCTTTTATATCCTACTGTCAAACATTTGGGATCAGGACGACTGCACAGTCAGTGAGTATGAGTGTGAGCTGTTTGTACGCTTTCAGAGGAGCGCCTGTAAAAACTTTGATTCTCTCAGTAATCAGTAAAAGTGTTAAAAAATAACCTCAAAAAGTGCATCTTGGAGAAATCTGGAAGTTTTCTATAAACAGCAGTTTCAGTAGAGGAGGTCCCATTACTGGTGCGTCGGTCTTATCCATTAGGTTTCTGTACAGGAAGCAGATCAGCATATTTAACCTAAAAACTGAATTCCTGCCAACAGATAGCTCTGCTAATTCCAGTTTATACCACAAATCTGTCCACTATGATTAGAAAAATAATCCCTTCAGTAATTGACCTGCTTTCCCAGATGACATATTGAGCGTGCTCAGTTTGATGTATTACTAAAAATCTCCAATCTCTCCCAGAATCCTGCAGTGTTCATATACAAACTAGTACACATCCTGCAAACGAAGGAAGGATCAATGTACAATACTGCATAATGAGTCAGAGCTGTATAATGACTGCTGGTTACTTTCTCTTTGAACGTATGCCTGAATGAGGTTGCGGTCTGCAGAGCATTAATAGTTGATGTGGCCTGAGTCTCACACGTACACACTGAGGGGTTTGTGAAACATGGGTGCCCCACTTTCTGCTTCTCTATCACAGCGACGACCAAAGACACTGAAGTGGACCGGAGGAGGTGCGGCAGGCGAACGCACTACGACACATCTGGACAGTGACTGACAGCAGTTTCTGACAACACTTACTGACACGGTCGACGGGGTTTCTGCCTGTTACGATCATACAAAGACTGTCGTGACACGCAAAACTTAATCAAAGTGATGAAATCTCAGGACGCCATCACTCAACTATTCACACCACCACCTCTGCTTTCTTTGTGAGGCTACTGTATTTAAATCCAAACACACACCCCAGACTTGAAAGGCATTTAGTACAGTCACAGAGAATGAGGTGACGGCGATGAGCTTTTATCAAGGTCTGCGAGAACAAACAACTGATGCAAACTCTCGACATCCCAGCAGGAACTTTTCTCCCGGGAGCGCCGCGATGTCAGCTGCGTAATTCATGAGTGAAGCCTGTCAGGCAGCCGAGCCGCTGTGAGGTATTTCTGAAGCCCCGGCGCAACTCGCACAACTCACTCTGTGTAATTTGTCAGGCAGGCTGCCGCCCCCCCCCCCCACACACCTTTACATTGATTAGGAGCCTAAGTATGATGCTGATCAAGCACTAAGCTTTACAGGTTCAATCAGGAAGGTATCGGACCTTATGGATTTTGTGTAGTATGTTCTGAAACTATTTGACTTTGACTGAAAATACACCTCCTGAAACTTCCTCCATCGTCAGTACGGGTCACATTTACACACACACACACACACACACAGGAGCGTCTCCAGGATGTGAGGACACTGAGGTCTTAGCTCAGACCTCTGCAGGAGGATCCTTCCCTCATGAACAAGCTCTATTTTGATGCTTTTTAAAACAAACTGGCATCTTATTAACCCATCAAATCTGACCCTTTTCCCCAGATCAACCATCATCATCCTCACTGTGACCTCGTCACATGTCCACGTTTGGTCATGGACTTTCCACGTCCACATATGACGTCCAAGGTACCCTGGGTGTGTTGGTTGTTGACGTTCTGGGACGCCGTGTCAACTTCAGCCTGTTACATGCATTGTCTGTTTTCAAAATACACTTCTGTTTTCACAGGAAATGTACAGTTTGATACAGTCTCTTTCAAAATAAAAGCACTACGTTAGTACAGCAACACACGGTTAGGTCTAGGAAAAAAGAACAGTGTTTGGCTCTATAATCTTACAGGACACAAACACCGCTCTAACAGGTGAAAGTCAGGGTTTGTTGGACCCATCCTCCACACCTACCACCCGCCCTACTCGGACTTCCACTGCCTTAACTTTCATTCTTTTCCCCTGATGCCGCCAAGCGCCACTAAAGTATAACAGTGACCAGACGCGAATCGCGCTGACATTAAGGGACGGCTTTTTTCATCAGTGTCTGACGCCGCAAGTCACTGGATTTTGAAGACTTTGGAGTGACAATTAACTCTGAATTGTGATGTTAGAAATATTAGTAGTTGTTGGTAATCAGTATGGAGTAGAAACAGAACACTTTGCAACTGCTATCATTAACATGTAGAGAATCTCAATGCTTTGTTACATTATTTTTTGAGAGTATCTGTACTTGAGTTTTTATATTTCTGTCAACTTTCACTTTTACTCCACAACATTTCTCCTCAGCGTCTTAGAAACTTACCACAAAACAGGGAGGAAGGAGGAAGGAGGAAGGGACGGACAGACGAATGAAGGAGGAAGGGAAGGAGAACTGGATTTTGGTTGCGCTGCACATGTGAGCATTTTTGATGATGGCCTCCGTCCAGTCCTTTGGTCTTATCACATTTAACCATAGTTGTCTTTGTTTTTGTTGACGGGCAGTGGCGGCTGGTTTTGAGCCATGACTCCTTCTATTCTGGCTCCCAATAACACAACAAGACAAACACATTTTAACACTCCTATGGAGCCTACAGCCCTGTGGGGGAGAGGCAGCTGCACCTCCAGGTCGTGAGGTCCATCCTAAAAGGGTCTACAGCTATATCCAGGGCTTTATTAAAACATAAGGGGCTGAGGCAGGCCCCCAGGAAGTGTGCTGGGCTTTGAAAAATTTCACATCATTGTCAAAAGTGGAGCTACACTGTTCTGGTCTGCCACGTGATGCCATTGGGCCCAAAAAGACTTTTCCCCATAGACTCACATTGAGAGAGGTCTCCATGGATACATTTTTTTGAGCATCACAACCTCCGTGAAATGATTCGTTTCACTATCAGAGTTGATCCATTTGGTCTGATAACATTTTGAAAGTGTAGAAGAGCCACAAGAGTAAATCATTTTATCCTCATTCGAGACAGTGGAGCACTAAACCAGAAGTTATCTGCCCGGCTGCTGTAAGTCTCTCCTGCTCTTGCTCTGTGGGCCCTGTAATGCAGAGGATCCAGGTCATTGTACACCATGGAAACTGAGTTTTTTTGGCTTCATGTGCCACTGAGCAACTTTCAAAGGAATGAACAGGGTCCGCCTTGGACGCTGTATCCAGGTCTCTTTATACATCCATGGGCTGAAACCTTAGATGCCCAGGACTTACAACGCCACTGGTCAGAATATAACCAGGTCAACACAGAGAGGAAACAGGTACGCTCAGGCCAATGGTAAAAAAAACAACCCCTCATTACTCCAACATGATTAGAGTTGCATCAGTAAATATCACATGATCACATGAAGGCTCTGGGCGGGGCTGTACAGTCCATCACATCAAAATCATGACCCAACACATGACAACAATTCTGCTGAAGACATGTTGCATCAAACTAGACGCTCCGAAATCGTCAACACGCTGAATCAACATATAACAAGTGTGTTACGCCACAGGGATGTAAATAATGAGATAGAGACAGGACGTTAAACACAGAGGAGGAAAAAGCTTTGAAGGAATAACTAAAATCAGTCAGCAGAGTAAAACCCTGTGATGGTGAAGAGAAAACAAATATGTTTGTCCATCAGCTCTGATGGAAATGTGTAAAAGCTTTCATAGATTGCTGAAGGGAGTTTTTAAGGGAAGACAATAAGGTCGGGGAGAAGCACAGAGACTTTACACCGCAACTAAAGCAACAGCAAATTTGTACAATCAACCGAAACAACAGAAAACACTGAAGAAAACTACTCCATCGGAAAATCACTGTCAGTCGAGACATAGAGAGACGTATTTATCTGTTCAACCAACAGCTGTATCTGTCTCTGTGTTCAGGCGTGGGCGAGGTTCGAACTGGATCAGTAGGATGTTTTAAATTATAACCAAATATTCATTGGCAGTTAAAGGTTTGATTTAATAATGGTATAAAATAGATCATTTTCTGTGAGAGCTCAGATGTGTCTGCAGAGCACACAAGGTCTCGAAATGTGGAAAATAATGACTCACAAATTGTTTTCTGATGATTTTCAGACGATGATATACAGACGTCAGCCTGGACTAAAGGGTGAGTCTGATGTTTTTCAACCTGTTTGTCCATGTTTTTGTGTTAAATGGGTTTAAACAATTTTTGGATGGATTTGGTTTTCTTGAGTACTTCTGTCAGGATGTAGTGACCGTTTTAGCAATTATTACAATTTTTTTTTTTTTTTTTTTGTACAAGTTACCACCCGTTGCTTTAAAATAATGTTTATGTGATAATTGATCGGAGATGATTACGGCTTACCGATATCAGAACGGAGCAGATGTTCTGCAGTTGATTTAGTATTTTGCTAATCGACACACACTACGGCCCCGATCACACAGAAAGTGTTTTGCAGGTTGTAAAATGTGAGGCGCACCACTCTGCCTTTTTTTAAAAAACTGAATGCCACTACTAAAAAACGCTTGGTACGCCTTTTTGCCAGGCAACCACCCCATCACCTCCTCACCCTAACCTTCCTGTGTAATCAATCTACTGTTATTATACTGTATGTATCCTGCAGTAATCAGTGTGTAGCTGCTGCCATGTTGAGGCAGAGGGTGCTGTCTGTAGCTCTGGTTGAGGGTGAGAGGCTGTCAGCAGATAAACAGAGATCTGTGTGGGTACATGAGACCCTAAAAAAGAGGCTGGATCATGGGGAGTACCACCAGTTGGTCCAGGAGCTTCTCCTCCATCATGGACGTTTACAGACAGATTTTAGGATGACTCAGGGGCAGTTTGACAACCTGCTGTCTATCATCGGGTCGTATAGCTCTGGGTATCCAGCAACCACTACCACCAGTTTCTCCTCCATTGTTTACGAACTGTAAACTTGTTGTCGTGACGACCACAGAAGGCCCGCCCCTCAAATCATCCTGTTGGACAATGGGAAAAAAGTGAAGACGACGTGGGGCGCTTTTCTGCTCTGAGCTGAAGATTTTTTTCAACTCCAGGAATTCAGAGCGCTCCGGCAAAAACGCCAGGCGCCTAGAGCGCAGAAACTGAGGTGCATAGTAATAAAAAAAGCAAAAAGCTTCTTCCTCAAAAACTATTACAAAAAGCCGCCTCCAGCTGGTAAACCGCTGTATGATCGGGGTCCAAGCCAGTTAAAGGATGGTCTGACACTGCAGCTGCATGACAATATTTACAGACATATTTAAACCATCACTGGTGCAGCCTATTTTCAATAAAGATCACCTGTGATCACAAAACTGACGAGTCAATTTCCTGTTAAAAAAGAACATCACAAGACAAAGGTAGATTCAAAACAAAGATCTGCATCCAGGTTATTGAAAAGTATCAATCAGAAGAAGAATACAAGAAAGTTTCCAGACACAAAATATCCCTCAGAGTGCAGTAAGGTCTGCCGTAAAAATGTAAAGAATATGTCAAAGCTGTAAATCTGCCTCGAGCAGGCCGTCCTCAGAAACTCAGAGTCTGTGTGAGAGGGGGAACTATGAGTTAGGAAAGCCCCCAGAGACCCGCGGCAGCTCTGAAGAAGCAACAGGGCTCCACGGCTGAGACGCCTCGATGATTCACCAGTCACAGCTTTATGGAGACGTGGAAAAGAGAAAGCCACTGTTCAAAAACTCAAATTACATCTGAGCTCAGAGGAATGTTGGAGACGCTGAGACAACGTGGAAGAAGGTTCTGTAATTGAGCTTGTTGGCCATCACGTTGTGTTTGTGTTTGAAACACACCGGCTGCAGCACGCTCTGGAAGGTTTGTGACGGCCGAGGGTAACAACAACAACACAGAGAGAAATCCTGGAGGAAAACCTGCTGTCGTCCCACAGAGACCTGGGAGATTATTTCTGACCCCGACATGAAGTCAAATCGTCACAGGAAAGGCTTCAAAACAGCATCATTAACGACAGAGACTGTCTCCAGACATCTAAATCAGCTCACACAGCTCAGGTTATTTTAACTACTCACATAGTTGTGGTGTTGTACAAGCTGTAAACAACAGTGACACATTATCTTGTATCTTCAAATATCATCACTTTGTCAGTGCAGTTCATGTCTACATATGACACGCCAGGTATTCTCCTACGTGTTGTTGACATTCTGAGACGTTATGTCACTTTACACCTGTTACATGCATTTTGTCTTTTTAAAATACATTTCTGTTCTCACAGGAAATATACAGTTTCTCCAGGTGCTCTGACATGTTCTCCCTGTGTCAGCGTGGGTTTCCTCCAGGTGCTCCGACATGTTCTCCCTGTGTCAGCGTGGGTTTCCTCCAGGTGCTCCGACATGCTCTCCCTGTGTCAGCGTGGGGTTCCT
>NC_065506.1:49077132-49102690 GCF_006386435.1 Epinephelus moara | reverse complement strand
ATTGCACACTCCCTGAAAACTTGTGACATCTGTGGCATTGTGCTGTGTGATAAAACTGAACATTTCAGAGTGGCCTTTTATTGTGGCCAGCCTAAGGCACACCTGTGCAATAATCATGCTGTCTAATCAGCATCTTGATATGCCACACCTGTGAGGTGGGATGGATTATCTTGGCAAAGGAGAAGTGCTCACTAACACAGATTTAGACAGATTTGTGAACAATATATGTGAGAAATGGTCTTTTGTGTGTATAGAAAATGTTTTAGATCTTTGAGTTCAGCTCATGAAAAATGGGAGCAAAAACAAAAGTGTTGCATTTATATTTTTGTTCAGTGTAAATATAAAATGACATGTCTGTGGATCGTGGTACATATTTGTAGATTGTCTTGTGTGGGTTTCAAATAATAAAGTCCAATAAAAACAAGAAGCTGAAAGAGGCTAAAACGATCTGTAGATCTGACAGGAACTGCAGAGTGTCTGTGGGTTTGTCTCTATGAAGGATCCCTTTAACATTACACACAGTAATCTGACCCATTGTTAATATGAAATGATTAATAAGTGCATCTTTAACTTGTGAAAGTGCTGCATGTTTAACACAGAGATGAAAATATACCAAACTTCCATCTTATTGAAGTTATCACTCCTGACAGCTCTGTGTTCACAGCCACCCAGAGCTGAGCTATAAAGTTCACTCGGCTCCCCGGCGCCTATTGACAGACAGTAAGAGGAGTTAAGCCAGGAGGCTGCGGGTTAGTGGTGATATTCCCCGGGGTGAGCTGGCACACATAAGAAGACATATCAGCACTATTTGTAAAAAGTCACACACAGCCCCGCAGAGGACGCTCCACCTGTCATTGAGATAAACTGGCTAATAATTGATCGTCACAGAAATGAAGGGGGGGGGGCACTGGGGTTAAAGAAAACCCTTAAGTTATTTTGTATGCGTGTGTGTGTGTGTGTGTGTGTGTCCTGTGATGGAGAGACAAGAGTCAGGTTTAGCTCGGTTAGATTGTGGGATTTCTTTAATGGGAAACACACTTGCTGCATAATAATGCCTATATCTCTGAATGTACTCTCTGGGTAGCTGCAGGCTGTTCAATTCTTTCTCCATTTCTAACTGTCCGAATGCATCTGCTGCAGAGCACGAGGTGTTCACATGCTCGCTGACTATCTGACACTGGAGGCTCCTTTCAAGTTTTTGGTAGTATTTATTAAAACTGGGGATTATGTGTTTTAAACAGGAACTTCAGCATCATGTGCATTTATATCCTCCTGTTTTCATACAGCCTGAAGGCCTTCACACACACAGGCAGATTGTTTCGGATGCATTTTTTTTAATCCGTCATCCGAAAAAAATTGTTGCACACAGAAACCTTACACGCTGATTCTGATGTGTTTTAGTCTATTTGTTGCGAAATCAATACGTGACAAAATAAAAGACACATTTCCTCCTTCACCTCTCTCCACTGGAGTTCCCTGTCTGACTGACTTCACTTCCTCCCTGTCTTTCATTTGGCACCACAGCTGCATGAAGTCGCGGAGCTGTCCACATCCTCCTCCTCTTCATCATCCACCTGAATATAACCCTCTTACCCGCTGAGAGTTGAAAATGATTCTGTGTGTTCCTCTGCCTCGTCTCAGCTGTGTCCCGCTGCCACATCTTCTTCACTGATTCTCGGTCAAACGTCTCTAAAGGCTCTGACGGGATGCGAAAAATGCATATATCGAACCTGTCTGAAAATTTTAATGACGGACAAAAGTTTCAGACTCAGTTTGCTAACATGACTGACACAACATGAGGTCTTAATAATCTTTAGACATGCAACAATTTCAGGAGAAAACACAGACTCTGTGTGCGAAGGCCTTTACGTCTCATTGCCACCAACATTTGTGACTGATGTCCAGATGATGCCTCTAGTGACCAACGCAAGGAAGTGCATTTCTTTACTGATGGATAGAAACCTGATAGAAACTACCTGTAGCCATGGGGGAGGGGCTTATCTTGTCTGTTTTTCACCATCCAGTAATTTGTAATATGCGCCTGGAACATGACCGGGACAAAAACAGGACCAATACTGCGACAAATAAATAAAGATGTTGACCTGTCAGGTACGTGGTGGCATGTTTTGTGAAGTATTTAATTAAAAAGACTGAATGAGTCATGATGACGACCTGACTGTATATAATGTATAACCATATTTTAGCAGAGTAACATTACTCAGATTCACAGTGTGTTCAAACTAGATAAACAAGTTCTTTTTATTCAAACTCACTTGACAATCAACAGGAAACTGAACTGAAGGAAACAGCCTGTTAGCTAGGTAGCACACTGTCATATGGTCTCTCTAAAATCCACCACAAAAGTAAAAAAAAAAATTAACGTACTTGCAGCAAATTTTGGACCAAAATATTACAGAGGGGAGGAGTTTCACAGGCACATCAGAGAGCACAGAAATTCCCATCGGAATGAATGGACTTCCGGACTTCTTTTCAAGTACTGCACTTACCTGCTTCCACGCCTGCTGTTTTTTATTGAGATGGTGCTAACTAGAGCGATAAATATATATTTTTATTACTTTTTCTATTATTTGAGTCACTGTGTTCATGTGCCAGCTGGAATATGTTGTTGTAGTCACCTATAAAGCGTCAGCAGATGGGAGGAGCTACATTTGAAGTACCGTATGTAAACATACACGTCACTGAATCCTCCACAACCAAGTTCCTACAAATGTTTCACAATAAAAGCCTATTTAGAAAATGGAGGGATTCTCTCAGCCGAGGTTATAAGGGGCTTTTAATTTGAAAAAGGAAGCGCTTAGTTTGAAATGAAGGCGCCATGCATTAACTTTATGAAGCCAACAGGAGCAGATAAAAAGTAAAAATATAAAGATACAGAGGGATTAATAAATAATGGACTGTCTATAATGTAGTCTGTTTCAAATGAAGCTGGGAGCCTCTGCAGTTGTGGTGAGAAAAAGCCCTGCCACTATTTTTTAATTTTCTTACTTTAAGTCATGTGGTGAAAATTCTTGTATTTTTTAATACTGCAATATATATTGAAAAAAAAATATATAGCAATGTCAGTTTTTTTCAATATCCTGCAGCACCTAGTGCTAACTGCAGTTTGTAAAGTCGTATAGCTCTGGGTATCCAGCAACCACTACCACCAGTTTCTCCTCCATTGTTGACCAACTGTAAACTTGTTGTCGTGACCACCACAGAAGGCCCGCCTCTCAAATCATCCCATTGGACAATGGGAAAAAGCAACAAGGAGTTGATAAAAACAAACGCCAGGCACCTAGAGCGCAGAAACGCAGGTGTGTAGCAACAGCGAGCAAAAAGCTCCACTCTCATTAAAACTCTTGCAAAAAGCCTCCAGCTGCTCAAACACTTTCTGTGTGATCGGGCCTCTGTCTGCTGAGCCTGTTGTCCAACTAAAGAACTGCCCTGGTATCTTGTGAAATAAAAATAATCCAAGACGTTATGGACTCAGGTCAAAAACACTGAATTCCCCATACACAGTAAAAGCTGCATAGAGAATGAACCAACATTGATCTTCCATTCTTCAAGTTATTTGACACATTTGCTGTCTAATTAAAGAACGCCATTTTTTCATGGATCAGCAGTGAATCAATTAAAACTGCAGGAAACTGAGAGGGCATGTAAATCTCAAAGCAAAGTGAAGTACACCCCCTAACTGCACTGTCAAGGAAACAGTGTCCCAGCGCTCCTGAGCCACTGGCACCAGGGCTTACACCAATTTTCTTTTTTTTTGACGGCCAATATGACTGCTACTACTGCAGAATTACAGCCATAAAGAACAACTATAAGAGCCTACATTTATATGACAATAAAACACTGCAAATTAACTTTTAATTAACTTTTAAAATAAGTTAAAGAAGAAATGGTCCATTTCACACAGAGACTGATCACAGGTTTAGTATCAGAGGCAAAGCAGGAAAAGACTCTGTGTGCCAGGCGTCACTGTAGAAATGCTCTTATTATCAACACTAACAGGAACGAAGAAATTGTTTATGGCCTTCCTCCTGTCAGCTGTCTTCTGTCAAAAGTCACAATGTAGAAATTAAACTAGTATCTTCAGTCATGATAGATGCCAACCTCTCATGGACTCCTCACATAGAGTATGTTTGTAAGAAGACAAAGCAGACACACATCTTTTGGAGCTCCTAACCAGATTATCTGTCTGTCTTTCAGATCACTGATTCAGAGTGTCATGATGGACTGTAGTTCAGCCTGGCTCAGCTGCCTGTCTGTGAAACTTAAAACTAAATGAAACAATCAACTCCAAATTTACGCTGAGATTATTGGTCAACCAGTGGCACACTTCTTCCACGCAGCCCAAAATAAAAACATGCTCAGACGTGCATTTTTGACGATTGTTCGCATGGTCTAAACAGAGAATACCATCTTCCAGCTACACTCACAGATAACTGAGCCTCCTACCTGCCTGTCAAACACCATCAACACAGAAACCTTCTCCAGTCCGGACTGAGTGGAGTCCTGCTGGGTGAAGCTGTGAAGTCTGCGAGCGGAGCTAGCTGCTAACAGCCACCGCTGCAACTAACAAACTCCACAGATCCATTCAGCAGCTCCACCATCCACAGTCAGACACACACGGCTGATTATTTACTGCTGAATATTCAACACGTTCTCATCCCGAGTCGTCACATATCGCCGCTTTGTCAGTGGCCTTTCACATCTACATATTACACGCTAGGTATCCTGCGTCTGCTGTTGTTCTGGGACGCCGCCAGGACGTCAACAGAAGCACGTGGTTAGGTTTAGAAAAAACATCTCAGTTTGGCTCCTCATTCATGCAGGAAGGGAACACTGGCCTCCTGAGTGAAAGTCCAGTGTTTGTTGGACCCATCCACCTCCCCCCTGCCCACACTACAGGGACTCTCCCGCCCCTTATAATACATTGTTCATGGCAGCGTTACATACCGCCGCAACAGGTGCCGTCTGGCCTCATTTTGAACTGACACTGCCCGTCCCCATATTATACTGCTGCAGCAGGCGGCATATCATCACTAGGGGTGGGTACCAAAAACCCGGTATTAAACGGGCCCAGGGCCGAATTATTAAAGACTGTAGTATTGATAAGCTCTGACGTTAATGGTTCTGCTGTTGGAGAAATTCAGATGATATACTTCTTGTTTATTTAGGTCACATAAACGTTATTTTGTACAGTTTTTATCTCTCGGGCTCTGTTTCCAATCTGCAATAAGATGAAGACATTCATCACTGAAGCATTTTTACTTCTCAATCCAGAGCAGAGCTCTCTGTGTCGCAGCCTCACAGCCTGCTGCATGTGTGAGGGGCAGGGCCAAACACACACACACACACACACACACACACACACAAAAAACACTCTGACACATGGTTTACTTCACAAGAGTTGATGCTGACACCGTTTGTTGCCACAAGATCAACAACTCATGCATGTGAGGGCAGAAACACGAGCAATCTTTGGAAACATCGAGCAAAGTGCATCACATACAGGCGGAGAAATGCACTAATGTAAAAAAATCATCCATCCTAAAATACACTCAACAACAAAGTGAAATCCAGATCTCATTTCTCAGATGCATCAATACTCTTAACTCACTTTTCCAAGCAACAGTTCATGTGTTGCCATAGCAACCTACACCACAACATCACCCAGCCATCTTGATTTCAATTGCACTTAACAGAAACACACGTACGATCTCAAGCTGCACGAGAGAAGTCTGGAGTTACTCGTACACAGATTCAGTAAAACTGTGATTTCAGATTGTTTCCTTTCGCTTTTACATGAACACACATCATCTAACTGTTTCTGTGGAGGAGTAACACACACACACACACACACACACACAGGATATGTTTCAGTTAGGGATGTGTTCATATTTACTTTTCAAAATCCAAATAAGCCAATTGCACAAATTGCTTCTTAACATGAGGGAAAAAAGTTAATCCTGAACTAAACCCTTTAAAGCTAACGAGGCTTTATCACCCGTCTCCTTATTTAACACACCCGTATCCAAATCTAGCAGCATTTAAAACCTCTGAGGATTGTCACTCATAATTAGTATGTTATTGCAGCCCTGCTGCTGACATTAAAGCAAAAGAAAGCAAATTTATCTCCAAAGTTCCTTCAGATATTTGCTTTAGAATTCACATCAGAGCACATGAAGGTGTTTCCAATGCGCAGCAGCACATGGCAATCAGCACTTTCCTTCATTAGCAGACTGAAGGTCATCTGTAGTGTCTTTGCTCGTATGAAAATGCTTCAGCAGATTCTCCACTGAAATGAGGTGCAGCAGCAGCAGCTTTAGGTTCAGGAGAGAAACTGACGGCAGAAGTCATTCATGGAAAATGCGTCAGCGTTTGATGCTGTTAAAGACTTCATGAGGACGACATTGTCCACACTGACCCTTCCCAAGGCTGAAGCCATGCAGAGCAGGCCGCTGCCCCGAGCACCAAAACTCCCAAGTTATCTAGGCAGTAGTTACTCTGTGGTAATTTTTATTTTTGGGCCATTTTTATGTCTTTTTATTGGGTAGTACAAAGTAGAGAGATGACAGGAAATGAGGGGGGAGAGATTGGAAAGGCAGAAGCAGGTGTTAAAGTTGTAACAAAGATATCAAAAAAGGAATTTCTTCCAACCTGGTGGAAGACACAGCGCTGTCGCAATAAAAAATACATTTAAGCCAGAAGGCTGTTCTTGGTAAAAAACAACTGCTAATTGTGTCACTATCACAGCAGGAAATGCAGTGACTTATCAGTTAAAAATAACAGCTTTTCGGGGCACCATCCCCAAAGGTGACGTAGCGATGTCTCACCAGCCACAGTGGCAGGTGGACAAAGAAGATAATTTCCAACCCTGTATGAAACCAATAAATACATTTGTCCATAGAAGAGATGCGGTGATGTTGCGTGTCGTTGGTCTTGAACCGTTGTCTGCAGTTTGGCAGGCATCTCTCCGAGGTGTCACGCCATCAACCATCCCCTCCACCTGCTGATGACAAAGTGACCTCATACACTGCATCTCTTTACAAATGTTGATATGATGTGTATGAAACGAGGTTTGCAGAAACAAACAATACCAATATTTTCTTGTGGTGAATGGACTGAATTCTCCTCCTTCAGGATGAGACTCTGACACCTGGGAAACATCAGCTTCTGATTCATCACAGCACCAGTGCACATTGGTGTGTTTGGTTAGCAGCTGTCAGAGCGCTGTCGGTCAGTCACTAACCCCACAGAGACTCTACAGACAGATTGTCAGAAAAGAAGGAGGATCCCTTTACAATGAGCAGTGTTGCTGTGCTCTGCTGGACTTAGTATAATCCACTGTAATGCTCCCAGCTCTCAGGGTCCTCTATGAGGGAAGCTGTCAAAGCTGGTTAGCTTCAAGTCGACGACTTCATGTGAAGAAAAAGTAACTAAACACTGAGATGAGAGAGTCTATTCAGCCACTGAGCTCTGCTCTAATCTGACTCATGCTTCCTTTCAGAGGGCACTGACGAGTGCTCCTGCGTGTCCGCCGTACAGTCACAAGAAATGCAACAGCAGAATTAAATCCTTCCCTCGCTCAGGACCGGTGGCTGTGCGGTGTCACGGCGTGATCGCTGGCTGCTATAATTTGGTTCCGCTCCTCACCCAGAGCAGGCGAGGTCATTACTTATTACGAGGAACATAATGATTTGGATTGTCCGTCTCCAGGCTCGGCAGTTTAATGAAGGCAGAGGGAAAGGCCACAAAAATCTCACAAAAATCCCAGCTGGCATCATTTCAGGCTTTTTGATTATATGATTACTCACTGTACAGAGACCAAGTGGAGTCCCACTGAGGCCGTCTCTAAACTCTATAATAAAACTTTCTATTCTTGCCTCAGTAATTAACAACCACCATTTTGGGCCAACTAACAGACTCTGCATTTCAATTTGGGTTCAACAGGAATGTCTGTTTTATAACAAGGAACCCTTTGTGTCCTCTGCAGACCTGTCGACTGCACTTCAGCTTCCAACCTCTTCTGTTTCTTTCAAATTAAGAAATTTATTCAGAAACAGCGTCCCTAGTTTTCCAATCACCCTCTGAAAACATTACTGACACTCTTCCTGCTGTGGCACCAGTCAGAGAAGTCATTTATATCAGCCCAGAGAAACCTGGGCGCAGGATCTGGGGCTCAGCACAGAGGATGACCAACAGCCCAGCACCCTTGACCTAGATCATAATTGTTCTGTTTTCGCCCAACATGAGCTGGTTCAATGTATAAATACACTCAGAATCATTACACTAACCACAGATTGTCTAAAATAGACTGTGTTGTTCGTGAAGCCTGTCACAGATGAGGTCAGATGCTGACCTTGTACGAACATGTTTCTGTCATGCACAAAACCTACATGAAGCTGTAGATATATATAAATAAGCCCCTACATGTTGCATACCACTGTCAGGTAGAGGAAGTGGCTGATATCAAGACGACCTACCAGTGGCTGGAGAATGCTGCACTGACAGACAGACAGCACAGAGGCACTAATCATGGCAGCACAGGAACAGGCCCTAAGCACAGGAGCCATAGAGGCCAGGGTCGACCACAGCAGATCAGACCCAAGGTGCAGGCTGTGCAAAGACGCCCCTAAGACAGTCCAGCACATAGTGGCAGGTGTAAGACGCAAACAGGATCAGCATACATGGAGAGGCTGGGATAGTGCACAGGAACATCTGCACCCAGTAGGGACTCCAAGTACCCAAATCCCAATGGGACACACCACCGAAGGTAGCTGAGAACAACAGGGCTAAGATCCTGTGGGACTTCAGCTTCCAGACTGACAAACACCAGGTGAGGGCAGTGGTGGTGGATGTGGGGATACCAGCCGACAGCAACATCAGAGAGAAGGAACACGGAAAGGTGGAGAAGTGTCAAGGGTTGAAAGAACAACTGGAGCAGATGTGGAAGGTCAAAGTTGACATGGTCCCCGTGGTTGTAGGAGCACTCGGGGCAGTGACCCCCAAACTGACAGAGTGACTCCGATTCCTGGAACAACATCTGAAGCCTCAGTCAGGAAGTGTGGAGTCCTAGGAACAGCCAAGATACTGCGCACAACCCTCAAACTCCCAGGACTCTGGTAGAGGAAACGAGCTTGAGAATGATAGAGATACCACCCTGAGAGGGTGATTGATATACAGTATATGCATTTGTGCCCAAAATGTCACCTACATCTCTCTGTGTCTCAGCCTTCAGGTTGCATGTGAACGGGCCAGAGTGGCCAATATTGGAATTATGGTTTTTTTTGGGGTTTGTTTGTTTGTTTTCCCAGGACAGTAGATCTCTTCACAAACCCAAACAGGAAATGCAGATTTTCTTTTCGAGTAAATATTGGAGCATTATGTTGAACCTTGTTTAGTGCAGAAGAAGAAGTTATTCCATGTGTATCCGTGTGTCTGTGTGTATGTAAAACCTTAAGCCTGCAGCAGAGACTCAGGCCTCGTCATGCAGAAATCCATAACTCATTACAATCTGTATCATGCCAAGAGAAGAGAAGGAATGACGCACACAGAAGAGACAGGACGGCAGTGACGGTGGAGAAATCACTGTTTCAACTACGTAGAAAAAACTCTTGTTGAGGTTAAAAATCGATCATTATTTTATTTCATTTGTGCCTGTTGTGGACATTAATCTGAGACATCAGACAAAGACATCACCTTTAATTTATTAAACATCTCTTTCTATTTGTTTTTAATGTTTGTATCAGTCTTCTTCTCTCTGTCTTTCCATCTGCTGTGAAACCATCGTATTGTATTGTTGTGTATAAATTTGGTTAAAGTTTTATTAGTACTATCGGACCTTTTGAGGTCTTTTCCAACACTAGTCTCTGTGTGAAACATCTGATGGTCACAGCTGACAGAAAAATACAACAAAAACAGAGTCAAGGTTAAAACAGCCTTACAGCTGTGGTGACGTGTTTCAGTCGTGTCTCTGACCTTTGTCTTTGAAACATCATTTCATCTTGTTGCTGAACACAAGCGCATCATTTATTGAAACTTTAACATGAGCAGAAGCTTGTTTTAGTTTCACCACTCCTTCACACTGATTAACAGAATGATAGCCAAGTTATAAATAATAATATGAGAAAGTTCAGAAACATCCACTGGAGACTGGATCCAGCCGGTCAGATCGATCCAACAATAACAACACGACTCACAGATTCTACAAACTTTAAAACTCTGTAAACAACAGATTATACTGAACTAAACACTGTTTGTTCATCAAGTTACAAAAATCGTTATTCATTTATCTCTGGTGGTATGTAGCCACGAAAATATAGTTTGGTTTTAATAATCAATCAGCGTCCTTGTTCCTCTGGATGATCCGCATACCTCACTCTGAACAGATTTCACTGGAACTACTTTCCACCAAGGGAACCACCAGAGATAAAATGTTCTGGTGCAATCGGGATAAACCAATTATCTTCAAGCCTATTTTCCACCTCAGATGTATTCAGAAAATGGATTTTAGTGAAGTATTTTGACAGAACGACAATCAGTGTGTTTTTTCAGTTTGAAGATCAGAAACAAACAGAGAAACTCCTCCAAATTAAACGGGACAACATTGTTTGTCAGAGCCTCCTGAAGCATGGATGGATGTCAACCACAGGGCTGTAGGCTCCATAGGAGTGTTAAAATGTGTTTGTCTTGTTGTGTTATTGGGAGCCAGAATAGAAGGAGTCATGGCTCAAAACCAGCCGCCACTGCCCGTCAACAAAAACAAAGACAACTATGGTTAAATGTGATAAGACCAAAGGACTGGACGGAGGCCATCATCAAAAATGCTCACATGTGCAGCGCACACTTCATATCAGGTTAGGGAAAAAGTATTTCCTGTTGTAGGGATGAATAAGGTTATGTGTATTAAGGGTTATCATGTCCACCTCATCAGAAACTGGGGAGGGATTAAGAGGAAGATTGGATTTCTCTGGAACGCTAACTTTTTAGCACATTAGCTAACGTTAGCTTCCACAGCAAAACAAACAAGTGTGGTCCTCCTTTGTAAGATTGGCTACTTACATACTGTGATATTTCAACAGAAACTGTATGAAATTACGATCTACTATTGAATAGTAAATGGTCTGCAGCTTTTTTATTTGAAAAAGTTAACTGCATTAATTAATTTGAAAGCACATTACAGTCTCCTGCCTGTATGTCAATAACAAAATGAGGGGGATGTAGCGTGTTTCGTGCTCCAGCAGCACGGAGCAGCCTCTCTGCCAGTAGTGCTGTGTCGTTCACAAACGAAACGTTCAAAAGAACGAATCTGTTGAGTGAACGTACTGAACTGAATCACTTCCGGAACTGATTCGTTCATTCCTCAGTTCAGTTGAGCTCAGCAGTGAGCGTGCAGGCTGGGAGTGGAACTGCCGATTCGGTCAGTGCAAACAAAGAATCACTCGTGAGTCGTGAGGCAGCCAGAGTGCAGGGAGGGACTGCCTACCGCCTGACTAATCACCCGGTGAACAAATCACTTGGTGAACGAATCACTCAGTGAACAAATCACTCGGTGAACGTCATCACCCCGATCCCTGAGTAATTCAAATCCTTTCTTCTCAGCGATACACTTTCATAGGGACCGTTTTCTCCAAGCTAGCGGCTAATGTAGCCAGGAGTCAAGCCACATCAACACAGGCACAAACCTCCCCACTGTTTTAACAGACTTAGTTTCCAGATGAACAAAACGTTAGGCTGGCCAGTAATGAGACTCACCAGTGCAGGGCAGACGCAGCAGCTCAGCCGTGTATCAGTTCAGTGAGTCGGACTATGCAGTACACAGTCAGGGCTCCTCCCACCAAGCACTGAACGATTCGGTGAACGAATCTTTTGAACGAATCTTTTTAATGAACTGATTCTAGTGATTCAGTAACATCTAAAGAACTGCTCTGCCCATCACTAACTGCCAGACAATGTGCAGACCACGGTTTTTGACGTGAAACAGACGGAGCAGAGTTATTATGGTTTAAGTTTGATGCTGCAGTGTGTGTGTTGGTCAGCTGCTCTTGTTTGCTTACATTACTGCTGATCGCTGCTCCGTTCCGTTAACGTTAGTCTCTGGGTGACGGCAGAAGAAAGTATTCATAATATACCATAAAACTTCAATTAAACACCCAGTCTCTTTTACTAGCCCAGTGTGGATACAAAGGCCTGTCCCAAATACAGGCCTGTTGAGTTCAGTGCTGTAAGCAAATAATAGCTCGGGCTTCACATTTGCCTCATAAATGTAATTATTTAGACATTAAATTAAAACACACTTGGAACCACTGCCTTTTGTGAAGATGAATCAAAAGTTAACTGTTAACAAGTTGACATTTATGAATCAGTGCTAAATCATCCATGACGTCATCACGATGCATTCAAGTGCTGATTATGTCCCCACCCCCACTGTGCACAGCTCTGATCTGCTGGCAATGAGAAGCAGTCTATCAGCTATTATAGAGTGTTCCTGTGTTTAAAAAAAAATCTACATTCTCACAATAATTTGGGTGGAAAAAGGGAACACATTTATTGACTGCTGATATGAATCACACCACTGTCACTCTGCCTTGTAATATTTATCTATTTATTTCATTTTCTCAAGTTATCTGTGTTTGTGCTGCTGCAACGACCACATTTCCACATTTTAATCAACAAAGATTTGTCTTATTTTGTCTGTTCAACAGGAAAAAAGATTAAAAACACTGAATATTCACACGGGAGAAGCTGGAACCAGTGACCTCTTAGTATTTTTTATAATAGATGACAATTTAATCTCTTACCAAACATCAATATAGCAATTATTCGGCTCATTTTTCTCAGCTCTGCACCTTTTTATCCATCCATCACCCAATCAGACCTCAGTGATCAACACAAGAATTAGATACTTTAACCCTGGATTGTAAACGTGCAGGAACAAAAGATGATGTGACCCTGAGTGAAGAAAGGAGCTGTGTGTCTGAGCAGCAGCAGCAGCAGCAGCAGCAGCAGCAGCATCTGAAGCCCCCAGACGTTTCCTGTGTAATGTGTTACTCATCCATTTGCCCTGAGGAGAGCATTCATGATGTTTTGTAATGGTCAGCTCCATCACCCTCCCTCCTGTCCACTCCAAAGTACTCACCAGGCAGAACCACTTAAAACTCTTTCATGTTTTCTTCTTCGTTTTTTTCCTCCTGCGCTCGGCCTTTGTTGCCAGCTGAATAAGATGCTGAGAGCTGATGGGCTGCTGGCCTTAATGGGCTCTCCCTTTTTGAATTTAGTGACTGATGTTTTGCCATTGCCTCATCCTGAGAGAACAGTACACAAACTTCTTGACAAAGTCTCTACATAATTCATAACTCCCGTCTCTCACACACACACACACACACACACACACACACACACACACACACACACACCTTCTCCTCCGGTAACACCATAAACAACACGCGAGATTCTCATCTCCATTTCTGAAGTGATAAACAAAACGTATGCACATGGATCGGAGGGAAAACACAAAATCCAAGAAACACCTTTTAAAATGAGAAGCTCCTAAATATGACACCACATTATGACATCCACCCCACCCCCCCATCCCCCACCCTGAAGCGACTTGGCTTTATATTTCCCATCTTCTGTGCGATAATGCAGCGTGAGAGGTTCAGGCACAGCTTCCAATGCACAGGCAGAAAGCCGCCATCGCTGGATCTCCAATATAACATGTCCTTGAGAAACAACAGTCAGTGTTCTCCCATTTATCAACACTGATTACACGTATTGATCTGACAGAACCCGAGGATTCCCAGTTGAAAGGGTTCAGCAGACTGGAAACATAGCGCCTGCTGCCGCTGCCGAGGATCATGGTCCGTCCAGACTGAAACAGACTGTTTTACTCTCACAGCGTAATCCATCTGCCATCAGCTGTCAGATGAGGTCAGTCTTTAACTGTGTTAGTTTTTATTATCTGGTATCTGGACATGATACATTTCCCCCAAAATGGAGTTTACATGTTTGTTTGTGACAGAACGACACTAAATCCAAGCGCACATATTAAGAACTTCCTTTAACCCATTAAAACCTGAACAGACTGGCTTGGATTCTCTCAAAAATATGGGCAGACAGTCACGAGCAACTTAACGACAAATGCCCCACAAATTAGCAAAGTATATAAAGTTACAAGAAAATAACTTGAAAATAAAAAAAAAAGAAATAATAAACAACTACAAACAAGAAAAAGAGCCAAAAATTATAAAATATATATGTTTACATTTTTCTGTGAATAATTTTAAATATAAAATTATAATTACAAATATAATTTTCTTGACATTTTTCCCTTTTTGTAAATTTTTATTTTCTAATAATCCTCCGCCCCTCTTTAAACTAATTTTCAGGTCATTTGCTCGTCACCTTTCACTAATTTCTTGCAGTTTGTTAAACATTTCTTGCCAAGGTCCTTATTGCCTTTTTCCCCTCATGTTTTTGAAAGAAATCAATGAGTTCTTAATAAGAAACTGCCCAAAAATTAGTAAAAAGTTAAAAGTAAATTACATGAAAATAAGCAAAAATAAATGAATAAATAATAAATAAACAAGACAATGCTGAAAAGTAGAAAAAAATATGCATACACTTTTCTGTGCACAATTTTTTATAAAAAACATTTTCAATTAATTTCCGGTCATTTTCTTGTCACCTTTAATTCATTTCTTGCAGTTTGTGGGACATCTTTTTGCCAAGTTGCTATGTTAAAATCAGCTTGTGGAAGATGTGTGACCACAGCAGGAGCAAACTGATGTCCAGGTTTTAAAGGGTTAACAGATTAAAAAACATCCAAAGTGATGCACTGACTTGTGGCATGAAGCTCATCACAGTTTAGTTTTGAGACATTTGCGTGTGAAATAGAACATTTTTGGTGCCCAGAATCAAATCAATGCAAATATGTCCTGACGTGCTCACGGCAGCAATCTGAAAAGCATTTTGGGATGAAATAGGAGCGGAAATGGAAAGTCTAGTTTAATGTGCTGGTAGACTGACAAATAGTCTGCACAAACATCATTGAATTTCAGGGACAATACGCTTCCACATGCTCCAGAAAAAGCCCCGAGGAGCAGCGCTCCAATATTCCTGCTGTATTCTGCAGCACATCGGGTGTTTAATGGCTTTGTGGTTGCAGGAGCAGTGGACTGTTTGTATGCAGCGCAGAGCGGCCGGCCAGGAGGAACTATTTCTGCCGGCGACACACTTCAGTACTCTGCCCTCAACAGCCTGTTATTCTTTAAACAGTGATTGGAATTATGTTTACCATGAAATGGATAAATCACAAGTGCAGTGTGAGAGTGGAGGCAGCGATTACTAACATGTGGCCCACAGAGCCGCTCAAGTGTTGGGTTTTTATGGGCTTCAGAATAAATTCTCAATTAATGACTCCTGCTGCCGCAGCCACAAATAATTAGCTCCACCACTGAAAGCTGTCCTCACCATAATTAATTCATATTTGATTTTCTTTTTTCACCAAAGAATGGCTGAACATTTTATTTTTAGACTTAAACTGGTCCAGCAGCCTCCTGTCACATGATGAAGAAATCACCTCTATCTTACGCCTTCATCATCAGAGCTGACATGAAGGGCCTCAAACATGACGATGCAGAAAGACGACAAACCTTGTCTTCAGTTTACATTTGCATGTTTGTACCGCAGCTCTCTGAGCGCTTATTATTAACAACACATAATCATTTTCAACAAAACACCTGGATGAAGACGAGGAACAGTTACACATCAAACAGCACTCCTCTTCCAATCAACTACAAACCATGACCTCCACCCTGACGCTCAGCTCTGCAGCCGTCTGCAGGAGATGAGCACAACTAGTCAATTAAACATTGCTTATTCAAATATCTCCAAATCTGTCTCTCTGTAGAATCTCTTTAAATGAAGAATAAGATCCGTCTCAAACTGTCAGAGTTAGAAAACACCATGATGTCAGCCAAATCTCTCAGGGGAGTAATCTCAGAGTTTTAAACTCCACTGCAGTTTTCTGATCCCTCAGCTGATGACTCTGTGAAGCCGTCGTAGGGATGTGATCTGGAGGTTACACCTCGCTCTGCAGAGCGCTCTAAGAGTTGAATCTTTCTGAAATGCAATTTTATATTAGGGTGCAGCAATATGAAGATATTATATCATTATCGAGGTACGAGACTTTATATCGTCTTTGATTTTGGATATCATATCTTGATACAGCATAAATGGTGTTTTTCCTTCGTTTGAAAGGCTGAATTACAGCAAACTCATGTGAATGTGTCAACTTACTGGACTTCTCTACTTGTTTTAATGTTTCCCATCCCCCCACTTAGTCTTTATATCCACATTATTGATGATTATTAATCAAAAATCTCAGTGTGTTAATATTTTCTGCAAAAAACAAACAAACAAACGACAGTCATCGTACAACTGTGTCCCATCAGAGAGGATATTTGGTCAGAAATATTATGTTTGATTTTGTCTCCCAGTCTTAACATTGACAAAGTGCTTTTGAGGAGATTTAAAAATATTGTGATATAATTTTTTCAGCACGTCGCCCAGCCCTATTTAATAATATATACATGAACAAAAATTACAATTTTTCTATTAGACTTATGTTACACCTGTCCGCCTCTAGAAAATGTTCCTAACAGCTTTGTTATAAATATAAAACCCACAAAGGTTGTGTTGGTCATGTGATCACATTGAGACATTTTGGAAGGACGCTCAGTGACTCTGCAGGTTACAGATAAACAGTTCACGCTGTCCTAATTTTACCTGTTAAACCAAACTTTGGAAAACATTTTGACATGGACACCAAACCTCTGTCAATCTGAGCATAAAGTGTCTCTGACGGTCCCCACAGTCCACATGTGGATGTCACAGATATCGGCTCCCGTCCCTCTGGACTCATGATCTGAGTCATAAACTGGACAAATTCTGGAAACTTTGGAAACCCGTCCTACTGACGGTTTGTTCCTGACAGGAAATGGCTGATTGTTTGACCCGTATGTGCCACGCTATCTGTTCATTTCCTGTCATATCTCTGTTTTCTCTCCTTCTTTAATTTAATTTTTATGTTTTGCAGCATCTGTTGTTGATTTGGGGCTTTCCTGTTGTCTGTATATGTTTTTTCTGTTTGTTGCTGATAATTCTAAAATCAATTTTAAAAAAATTGCTAACCGTAGCTAGTCGGCAGCAAAAATACTTCACAGTTAAACCTGATATTAAAATTATTATTATTTCATGTGATTGTGTTCAGCTGATGAAAATGCTGTTGAAATAATCAGGCACGTTTCCTGAAGATTTATTTTAATACAGAATATTGTTTTCTTTTATTTAGTGAGCTGTTGTCATGTCTTGTAGGATGATATGCAAAGTGCCACACATCTCAGCAGCATTTAAAATACAATTTGATAACAACATGTGAATAATGATTTCTAACAGCTCTCATAAAACATGCAACACTTTTACAGACCAAGATCAAACTGTGCAGAACTCTGAGTGTTTCCTTCACTGCTTTCATCTGTATATTAAAGGTTCTGTCAGGTCTGTCTAACCCAGCGACATGATAAGTGGAAGTCTGAAGCTGCTGCGTTGCCATAAAGGTGATTTTTTTTGTAAATGGACAGACAGCAGCGCTGCACACAGTCAGGACTAATGCACTGCTGAAAATAGATAAACTGGAAGAAGTGATTTACATGAATACAGAGAGACTACAGACAGTATAAGTCAATATGGCCACCCTTCTTAGTGACCAATCATGTCCTGAAGACAAGACAAGCCCAGTAGATGACTTCACACACCTAATGCTCATGCACATGTGAAGGCTGAGAGGTGTCAGGACAGATTTAAATAACGATGAAACCTTTCTGTAGTCAGATTTAAAGATATTGAACACTGTGCAAAGTATTGTCAACCAGCAGCCTCAGTACAAAGACTCTGAACCAGACTTCTGTCTTAAAACAATAAGGTGGAGCCCTGCTGCTGCTGCTGAGGCGCTGACAACATGTCAGACTGTGAGTGGTTTGTACGGCAGCAGATGACCCAACCTGCTCCTTCAGTAGCTTCAACTGTAGTGTACTTTGTATTTTAACACTTGTGTGTCTTCAGGGTGGTTTTAATATGAGCCTGTACAGGTTTCTGCCCTCACATGCACTTCTTTATATTATTTATTCTCTGATGTTTAATATTTATGTGAAACAAATGAACAGAAGAACAAAAGAAAAAGAGGAGTTAAAGCACAGAGCACTTTACAAAGACGTACAGACACAGTATGTTTAGGACGAAGGCAGACGCAGAGCGGTGATGCTGATGGGTGGGTTTATTTCTTTATCTGGGCTCTGGGTGTTAATCAGGATGTGAATAAAGTTGAGATGCAGTTTGTTTATTTAATGTCTAAGATTGTTGTTTATTTACCCATATTAATGGCTGTAAATGAGTTTGGGATAGATGTGGACAACTTCATGTTTAAATGAGAGATGAGTAGTGAGAAGGAGGATCCTAGAAGTGTGCACGTCTTCCTGCTCCTTTTCCAGCATGTCTATTAATGTTTTGTTTTGTTTTTAATGGGTACAAAAGTAAGTCATTCATTCATTCCTTATTAATATTACAGGTACAAATTAAACTTTTGGTAACCGACTAGAAAAATAATATCAGTTGCTTTTTGCAGTTTACCAGATACATGTTGTAGTAATGAAACAGACTGAAATGAGATGGAGAGACTGAAAATGTTTTATCGTTTTAGATAAAACAGATGTTGATAAAGTTTTCCTTTTGGGACATAATTTACAGTTGAAAATAGGTAATAAATATACAGCATATCGCAACACGTTTAAAACCACAGTCATACTGTATCGTGATAACACAGTACTGTGGGGCCTCTGGTGATTTCCTCCTCTGTTGTTTCCTCTTACTGGAACGTTTATGGGCGTGTACCTGCACAGTGCTCAGGTCAGGTCAGGGCTTTATTAAAGGTAGCGACCAGGTCACAGATCCAGGAGAATGCCACACGACAGTGAAGCTGGAGTTGGCTTTCACTTTCTCTTTCTACAGCACCAATCCTGCACTGTTTACCTTTAAACTTCAGTCTGAATGTCAGGTACATGAGGAACGTCCTCACCATCTGCCGTCGCTCTCAGTCACTCTGTTTGTCTCTGAGAGAAATGCAGCTTTGTGTTCAGTTTGTTTTGCATCTCTTACAACCTTCTGTGTCTCATCTTTGTGCAGCCTGGCAGTGCAGCCCTCCTGCACACACTCCTGGCAACTTCCTGCCCCTGAAATGATTCCTCACCGCATCTGTTGACCCAGCAGCACCTCCACCTCCACCCCGCCCCCACCACCCACACAGCATCATCTTAAAAATAAAGCACATTTAATTAAAGTAAGAGCTCGGGAGTCGTCAAAAGCTGCATTACTATTATTGCGAGGGCACGTTTGTGACAAACGTCTCTGTGACATATTGCACAGCACATTCTCCAACTCCAGCAGTAAATGCAGCTACTTGAGGAGAGAACACAACACACAGACTCAACAGCACTTGTGCCAAGCACTCAGCAGCTCTCTGCCTGTCTGTCTCTCTGCCTGTCTGTCTCTCTGTCTGTCTGTCTGTCTGTCTCCTGGCTGTGAGCTTCTCATGCTCCGGTCACTGAACACAAGTATTCTGAGTATTCAATTTATTTTAACGATTGAATGTAATCCTCAAAGAGACATGACCTGAAACCTCTGCACGCTGCATGTATGTGTGAATAACCAGCAGCACTTCAGAGCAGCTGTTGGCTCACATGTGCCTGACTCAAGATCGCCACCTAGCGCCCACAGTGTGTCAGTCCCTGTGTAAAGTCTGCATGCTGTGATGCCTCAGGGGGAATCAATAGAAATACTACAACAGCAATGATCATCCTGACCCGTCTGATTAACATCAAAACCCTCAGACAGGCTCCAGCAGACTCTGACTGACACTGTCTCAGAGCACAGAGAGCTTCAGTCCTCAGCACAGCAGCTCTCTGCAGGTTTTCACTTCAGGTAGAAAGAAGCTCACTTCTTCTGTCCTATACTTGATTACAGCTAATTGCATTCAGCCGAAGGTTGACTCTGTCCCGATTAGATCACTGGAATAAAACCCAGCAGAGCTCTGGGACCTGAGGACTGCACAATAAAGTGAAGAGACTGAGAACAAATCAGCTGGCAGTAAATAAGAATAAAGCCCAAAGTGACTGCACGTAAAGAAAACACTCAGTTTCATTAAGAGGAGGAATGAGAATAACTTTTTCTGCAGCCAGCCTCATCATGGAGCCTCACACACAGACAGGACCAACAGGCACCATGTTATAAACCACCTGACATGGATATCAGGGTGTGTGATGACGGAGCTGTCATTCATCAGCTACACTAATTTCACATTTAAACTGTGTCAATTCTGCAGCTGGATTTATAGATTATTAAAGGTGCAAATATCACAAACACTGCACGGACTCATCAGCAAAGTCTTGTAACTGTATTATTAACTTCAGCATGACTGTCTGTCACAGAGCTGCTGATAATCAACACAGAGATACGCGTTCATACAAAGACAGCAATGTGGAATATTAATAAAACATCCTCCGTGAGTGCGGATGGTGTCATCATAAAGTCACCAACACACTGTTAACGGATCATCTGTGTGTGTAAACTAAGTGATTTAACCCGTGACAGGCTGAATAATAAGCGCTTACCTGCAGGAGGGACGCGTCCTAAATAAAGTTCATTGTGGTGGAAACAGTGCGCAAACAGAGGAGGTGCTGGAGGAGCGTCCTGGGAGCAGAAATATTCTCACAATTAAAACGTGTGTCTGCAGAGAGAGAGTAAAGTCCTCAGCTGATCTCCGTGTCGGTGTCCGCTAGTAGTGAAGTTGAGCTCAGTGCTGTCAGCTGTGAGCTGCTGCTGCTGATGCTGCTGCAGATTCTCCTCCTCACACAGACCGAAGAGCAGGAGGCAGCGAGAGGACTCCCCCCCACGCGCACACACCCCTCCTCCACCTCCATCACACCGCTTCCGCTTTCACACAGATAAATCACTGAGGCTGTGCGGGGTTTGGACCCAAGTCTAACCGGTGTGAGTATTAAAAAATATTAATAATAATAAAATATAAATGTTATGTCTGATACACTGTGAACCCCCCTGTCCATCCATGACACTGTGTTCTAATGCCAAGTCTGCACACATGTCAAAATAACATTAAAACTTTATGTTCACTTGTCACAAAAACTCATCTCTGTTCACTTGACATCATTTTTTATGTTAAGTCAACAATTTTTGAGTTAATTTGACTAAAATTTAAAGAGATGATTTTGTCTAATTAGTTTAAAGCCAATAAACAACGCTGGTTTCGCTGGTCTCACACACACACACACACACACACACATGTCAGCGTGGTGCACAGAGAGGCAGTCAGAGCTACAGGCTACAATGAGGCTAAAAACAGAGTTCAAATGAGGTTTTTCCAAACAACTTTTTATGTCGGGGCTTCAGGACACTTGGATCACTACGGACGAGCAGTATGGAGATATTTTGTGGTTTCAATTATGTGTTTTTGGACGTTTGAATCTAGGGCGCCGTCAGCCTCCATTAGGTGGAGTTGTGTTGCTACCTCCTCTCCCCTTGGATCTCTGCAAGTGATGTGAGGACTCTAAAACTTCACCTGAGCCTCCCTCGGCATATGGGTGAGTAGATAATGGCTGAATTTTCATTTTTGGGTGCACTATCCCTTTAAGTATGTTCCCTCTGTGCTACTTTATTTCTACTTCTTCCATTTTGGAAACAAGTTTTGTATTTTAGTGTGAAGGATTTAGCAGCATCTAGTGGTGAGGCTGCAGAACGTAAACGTCTCCCATTAAGTGACTTGCGAAGAATTTCAGTGGCCAACGTTAAAATAACAAGTAGCCGTATCTAAAGCCACAAAGTACGTTTACATGACATCAGACAAGATTTATTTATTGTGTCAGTCTTTTAAAATCCCTGTAAACATGTCAGTGTGAGTGAAATGGTCCTGCAGTGAATTTGTCACAGTGGGACTAACACACCCAGATCATGTGACTCCTGCATGTATACAGTCAATCAGACCCAAACTGGCCGAGGCGCTCTGAGCATGCTCCACAGTTTCCGCCCCGGGCTTTGACCCGGAAGTCCAATAGCATTAAATGTGTAAGAGAAGAAGAAGCCGGTAACAACATGGAGAAATCTACATCCAGTCAGTTTGTTAAGTTCAGAAAATTCCTGCCTGTAAAAGCAGGAAAAGACAACACTTACCATATCACCAAAATCCAAGATAATATCTAGACTCATATCATGATATCAATATATGACCTAGCCCTGAGATAAAGTAATCAAAATGAGCTCCCCACCTATCAGCTGCAACATAAAGCAGTAAAGTGATGTAGGTCTTAATGCATCACAAATCAAGTATTTTAAATTAAAATAATGCCTTATTTCATACTGCTTACAGCTTTATTTTTTACACTATTGTACTTTTTTCGCCACGTAACTCCTTCCACATTTTACAAAATAGAAACTCCAAACATCAAAATATTCAGCTCAGTTAGGACATGGTGTGCTTGTATTTTTCATACTTCCCGAAATATTCAACATTTTTCAGAAGATTGAATGGAGGAATGTTCAAATCTGAAGCTTTTTTCAACCATTTTCAACTCCTATCTCCTCATTCATACGTTCACGTAGAAACTCCATTCAAACTTTAAAATGTTCCTCATCTTCTGTTCATTCTGGGTCACATCACTCACACATTAATGGTGTTATTCAACGTTTGAATCCAGCATTGCGTAGCGTCAGTATTTCAGCAGCCCTTACATTATTCCTCATTCCAACTTTTAAATGACATTCATACTAATTAGACCTCTTTCAGCTTTTTTAGTGTCAGGTTAAAAAAACAAACTTCAAATATTCCACATCATTCATACATTAATGGCATTATTCAACATGTAAATCCAGCACTGTGGTTCAGTGTAGTATCACTATTTGTTCACAAGTAAAGGATCTGAGACTTCTTCCACCGCTACATTAAGCTAACATGTCATGGCTAACATGTTAGCATAACAAGTACTCACACATCCAGCAGAACAACATGGCCGTCCCTTTCTTCTCCTCCACCTGTTGAGTTGAAGTTGAAGGTGTTGTATTCCTTATTTGTTCTGACAACTTTTGAGATTATATCTGTCAGTTTGCTAAATAGATTAAATGTTAAACTTTCCTCAGCAGTCTCTCCTTTGTAACTGCTCTCAGAGAAAGCATAAAGTTAGTTTTAGAATCCGCCATATTGGATTTTAGAAGGAAAACCACCTGCACTTTATCCAATTAAAGTATGTTCCAAAAGTATCCATCGATTACTTTTCTTCTGATAGATTGTTAATAACTTCAGATTCACAGTTCATTCACTTCACCCGATTATATATTTCGTGTAAATGTGGGTTTTGCTCTGTTCAGTCATGACAGCTCATTATTTCTCCACACTAACCGACTGCACCTGAACGCAGCAGCAGAACGTCCCGCTTCTGCGTCATGACGTCATCAGTTTGCGTGCCTCAAACACTTCCCTGAAGTTGTGCCTGTGTTGTTTACAAGTGTCTCTTCCCGCCCTGGGACTAAAAGCAGCTGATTGTCGGGAAGCAGCGGCTCCACATGGCTCCTGCTGAGGTCTGAGGATGATCAAGACCGAGAAGATCCTTCATCTGAAGAGCTGCCGGGGCCGGAAGGTCCGGGTGGTCCGTGAACACTACCTCAGGGAGCGGGTTCCGTGCTACAGCTCCCGGTGTCAGGCGGACTGTGACAGCGGTAACGGTACAGTCACATCACCAACAACAATAACAACACAGTACTCTAATATTTAACTACCGCCTAAATACACACCGCAGCTTCCGGTACACACTGATCACTAACAACAGTTTATGTCACTCAGACTACACACTGCAGCTGATGGTGGTGCAGCTCAGGGGCGACAGGTCACTGTGAACCTGGCTCCATCCATGAGGAAGCGGAAGATACACACTGTTGTCACACACACACACACACACACACACACACTGAGAGCTACTGCTGCCTGCATGTCAGCCTCACACACCACCTGCTTCTGTTCATATATTTATCTTCTATTTGTATTTTATATAATCACATAATTCACCTTACATGAACTCCTTACATGTATTTCACTGACAGCTCTCTGGTCCACTTTAACGCTTACATTTCCTTCAGGAATAATTAATTAATTAATTAATTGGGTCCCCATCAGGCAGCAGCTTCTCCTCCTGGGGTCCACACAGGCAAACATTACATCATAGTGTTAAACATATATATAATGAAAACTCCAGGGCGAAAAGAAACACAAATACAAGAAAACAGGAAAACTACTAAATAAAACTCACAAATAAAATAAATGAATAAATTAACCACAATAAAACTACTAATGGAAATAATTACAATGACAATAAGTGTCCTCAGTATATCTAAACAAATAATTCTACAGCTCAAAGGAAACAGTAGCACCACTAAAACATTATATACAGTGATTGAGAGAAATAATAAATAATAAAATACCTTTCTGTCTCTCTAAATGTATGTTACTGCAGAATATATTCACTCTATAATTTCGTTTGATTTACGAACAGTTTCTACCCTGTAGAGGTGTTTGACATATATAAATATGATTATATGAGGATTAACGTTAAACTATAAGTTGATCTGTGGCATCACAGCAGTGACATTAGTCAAAGCTGAGACAGGTTGTCGTGCAGTCTGTCCCACGATACGATATTATAATGATGCTTAAAGTCAGGATGCGATATGATTGTTTTATTGTGAGATGTGTGTCCCCAGAGGAAACTGTGTCAGCAACTGTTTGATCTGATAAGATTTAAGTTTTCAGTTTGTTCATCTGACTTGAGTTCAGTTTATTGCAGTAAAATATATCTGACTGAAAAATATTTGATTTTATTACTCCACTCGCCTACCAAAAGTTTAATTTACATTTAAAATATTAATAATTTATATAATAAAATAAGTCCATACTTTGTGTTCATGTATCGAGACAATATTGTGACACTATTCTGTACTGATTTTTTCGCCCACCTCTTTTTAAATCTTTGTAAAGTCTCTGTCTTTCGTGTGATGAGCTGCTGTAGAACAGAAATGCAACAACAGAAATTTTTATGGAATAAAAACTGTTGCTGTATTTGAGATGAAGGCATTGGTACAAATATAAAAGTGTTTCAAGGTGTCTGCATCAGCAACGAGTTTTTGTTTATTTAACCAGAAAAACCAGGCGGCCCCGAGGTCTCCTCCCGGTTGGACATGCCCACAATACCTCCCAAGGGAGGCGTCCGGAAGGCATCCTTACCAGATGCCCAAACCACCTCAACTGGCTCCTCTCGATGTGGAGGAGCAGCGGCTCTACTCCGAGTCCCTCCCGGATGTCCGAGCTCCTCACCCTATCTCTAAGGCTGAGCCCAGCCACCCTGCGGAGGAAACTCATTTCGGCTGCTTGTACTCG
>NC_065506.1:49030908-49076760 GCF_006386435.1 Epinephelus moara | reverse complement strand
CCACAGGATGCCCCTGGGGACACGGTCGTAAGCCTTCTCCAAATCCACAAAACACATGTGGACTGGTTGGGCAAACTCCCATGCCCCCTCCAGCACCCTGGCAAGGGTAAAGAGCTGGTCCACGGTTCCGCGTCCAGGACGAAAACCACATTACTCCTCCTCAATCTGAGGTTCAACTATCGACGGACCCTCTTCTCCAGCACCCTGGAGTAGACCTTACCGGGTAGGCTGAGGAGTGTGATCCCCCTGTGGTTGGAACACACCCTCTGGCCAGCAGTGCCAGAAAAACCTCTTGAGACTAAAAACCTCTTTTTCAAGAGTGTCCTGACCGAGACAGGAGGCAACATACGTTACAGACAGACAACATAGAACAACAATACAAGATAAAAATATACAGCTGTAATACAAGCAATGTAAAAACCCAAAAATGATCTCAATATATGCCACAAGTGAACCATTAAAATGCCAAAAGTTTTCAAAATCTGAAAATGCAGCACGGCTTCAAAACTTGAATAAAGATTCCTTTGAGTTCGGCGGCGTACTGCGCAATTAATGAAGGTAAATAAATAAACGTATGTGGATGATATGATATTAAAGTCTTCATAGAGGCTTATGATTTGAACTCAAATCAGAAAAACGTCTCCAGACTGTATAGGGGTGTGCAACCAGCAAAATGTAACTCAGTGTATATGAAACAAAAATGGTAAAAGGAAGTTAACGAAAGTATAACAGAGGAGGAACAGGAGGAGTTGTGTGAACTACAGAGGAAAATTACAGGTTCAGCATCATGGAGAGTTTTGTTCATCAGGTTCTTCATTCCTCCTCTTCAACACAGTCTCTCGAGACAACATCACAGTCATTGTCACACACTCTGGTCTTGTCCATCATTAATCCCTTTCTGGCAGGACGTTCATACAGTTTTGTAAAAAGTATTTCAGATGGACATTTAAACTAGAGACCCTATATCTGGGGACCCTGCCTTTGGACAATGTTACCACTCAAGAGAGACATTTAGTTTTGATTCTTAGTGCAGCCAGCAGGAAAGGCATCACTGGAAGGTGACTAAAACCAGCAACACCTACAGCTGATGATTGGACTGACATTATATATGATGTCTTTAGGATGGAGAGGATTACTTTATCTATTAGACTGCAACAAGATAGTTTTTTGGAAAGATGGAAGAATGGATGGAGCATGTTACACCTGAACGTTCTGTGCGTTTGTTTAAGATGAATTTGTGTCACCTTGTGTTAATTTTATTTTATTCATTTATTTGTTTTTGTTGCTTTTGTTGCGTACAGTGATTAGACTATAGCAAAGACACACCTCAACATTCTGCTTCCATATGTTAAGTTCGGTTTCCTTTTTGTTTTAGTTTTTCCGTGTTCACCTGTATTCACATTTACTTTATTGGTCCATTTTGGCTTCTGTACAATAAACTGTAACTCAGTTTTTAATGTTACCTTCTGCTGTAAATGTGTCCTACAGAAGGCCTGGAGAGATAAGGCTATTAAGTCCTTTGAGTGTGATGAAGTCGTCCTTTGGACCTTGAAATAACTCAATAAAAGGAGAATTAAAGAAAAAAAAACAGGGGCAACTCCACATGATCACAGAGAGCAGCTGAAACACACCCTGACAGCAGCATATAGATGATTAGGTATGAAAATCCTGCAGCAGAGCTTTGAAACAGCTGAGAGGAGCCAATGAGAGCAACTTTAAGTCCTTGTGCTCGTTTGCCAAACTGCGTATGTTCCCGTTTAGTCGTCACTGTGACAACATGAACACAAGGATCGAGCCTTCATGTCAGTGTTGAGGTGAAGTTTAGTGACGGTGGAAATGATCAGTGATCTTTGCTTCCCTCCCGCTCAGATGGAAAGGTGCTTCCAGGAGATCTGACCCACTATGTGTTCCCTGACGTCGGCGTGGTGGTGGACTATCTGGAGATCCTGGAGTTCAGAGAGCTGCAGGGCGTCGTCTTCACGCAGACCGCCTGCCAGGCCGTGCAGCACAGCAAAGGACGCAGGTACGCTCACAGTGACACGCTGAACAGGTGCACAGCGTGTCGTTTAATAACCGAGGCTCATTCATGTGTGGAGGAAGTGGTCATGAGTCCTTTCAACCGTGCACTCAGCTGTGTATGATCACATGTCTGAACAGGCGCGGCGCTGGTCACTGCAGCAGGTTTATTATTCCACCAGCGAATACAGAAATTTCAGCTGCAGGCACCCTGAAGGCAACAGGACGGCTCCTGTGGTCGAGACCTTTTAATTCCTGAGGCTGCGTTTGAATTAAGCCTCTAATAACGACCTTCCTGCACAAGTGTGTGAGGAGTGTGTCGGGGTCAGCCTCATTATATCAAAGCTGTGCTGACGAAGCTGAAACCAGAGGCAGCCTGCCACTTGAAAAAACCTCTTCCACACGAACACGCAGGAGACTTTTGACAAACGTGATGAGGACCGTAAATAAGGAGTCCCACGTGGCCGCTGCTTTTCTGTTTGATTTGTGCTTACGCCGCCATTCCAAAATGTTGCATCATTAATATGATGAGGCTTCACTTTTGATAACGTCAGGTAGACTCAGCTGGTGGAGCAGATTCTGATGCCATACTGTGTCAGTAATTGCAGGTTTCCGTTCACCTCAACACTCAGAGCCCACAGGAAGGAGGAGCTCAGTGTGTGTGTGTGCGTGTGTGTGTGTGTGTGTGTGTGTGTGTGCGTGTGTGTGTGTGTTTACACTGGATGACCTTTTAGTTCCTTCATAACTTTGCCTATAAATAAAGGAAGCTACAGTAAAGTGCATTATAGGCTTATCTGCTGTATTAAAGAAATAACTGTGATGCAGCTGCTCCTCAGTTCACATTCTGCTGCTCATGTTTCCTCTCCTGAAGAATAACTGTGCAGACGGGCTGCATTAAAGGAAGTGTTCGACATACTTTCAGTCCTCTCAGAATCCCAAAGTGCACGACCACATGCCGAAGCATCATTTTTGGGTGTGCAGAGCTCATGCCCGGGATTTTCAGATTGTCCGTTCATCTGACCGTACGAATGTCAGTCCCATGTGAATCTCAAGAATGCCTCAAGGAAATTTCTTCAAATGTAGCACAAATGTCCACTTGGACTCAACAATGAGAAGATTAGTTTGCGATAGTCAAAGGTCAAGGTCTGTGTGACCTCATCTGTATCGTTCTTGTGAACACGATATCTCAAGAACACCTTGATGGAATTTCTTTACGTATTTGACACAAACGTCCAGTTACTGCCTCAAGACTGAGGGTAGAATGGAGTGTGATGGGCAGTCGTGGGGCTGGAGGGCGGAGACATACAACCGTGGGGCGGTAAATATAGTTTTAACATGTTCAGGATCCAGGGATAATTTCAGCAAATATGACAAACAGTTATTTTTATTATCTTCTGAAGCTTAAAGAGCATCTGTTCAGTTGTTGGTGTGTGTCTTTGCAGGCAGTACAACCGTCTGCGAAACCTGCTCAAAGACCCTCGACACGACTGCGTGCTGTTTGCCAACGAGTTCCAGGAGTATTCCTACTGTCCACGAGAGAAGGGGGAGAGCCAGGACAGGTGGCACACCAGGTCAGTGACCTTCCAACACCATCACAGGTACAGTAAGGTACAGTCAGTCAGACGCAGCAGCTCAGGGTGAAGCTGAGAGTAGCGTGAGTCATGGAGGTACCCAGAGAACACAGAGAGAAGAGAAGCAGTGACATGACGTGGTGTGTAGTCAGGGGTCCTGATCAGGTTTCTTTGCCCCAGATCCTTTAAAACACTGTGTACCTGCAGAGTCCAGTCTGACGCTTACATTCACATAAATGTTGATTAATTATGTATCAGACACATTTAAATAACAACTGTAGACTATAAAATGGCATGACATCAGCAGTCAAATTCTAGATTGCAGCGCTCACTCACTCACCCCTCCTGTCGGGTAAGTGACGGTGGCCTCGTAGGACAAAAAGCCTTGCGCAGACAGCAGAATTTTTCGAGTTTTTCAGGAGTATCTAGCGATGAGGTGAATATTTATTTAGGAATCTAAACCATGTTACGATATGTTATAGCTTACCAGTGAGATATATGTTATCTGTGAGATACATGTCAGGAGTGTTTTATTTCGAATTGTTTTGGTAACACGAGCAAACATTAGCACAGTGATGCTAAAATAACACGTTTTATGTGATAGTCACGGCACAGTGCGGCAAATACAGGTTGGTACGATTATAATATATGCGTTTCCAGAGTGTTCTTCCACAGGACACAGGGAGATGAGGAAGAGGGAGAGGGAGAGGAGGAAGACCAGGGAGAGGAAGGGGGCGAGGGGATAGAGGCGGTGCAGGAACCCAGAGGGAAGAGGAGGAGGACAGGGTGGCAGCCTCCGCAGCAGCGCCAGACATATCAACAGATTAGGCTGTAGGCTAGGCTAACCATTTAGCTGTAGCTCTGGGATAACGTTAGCCAAGGCTAGGATAATGTTAGCACGTAAACGTAGCCGTCACTGGAACTTAGACGAGAGGGAAAAGTAGTTGCAAACATGAAGCCAAAATGATTTTAAAATATCAGATTGAATTACCTGTCTAGCAGAAAGCAGGCAACCTCCGCATCCCTTGTGAAATCCTTCTCCTTCAGGAGTTCTTTCCACCTGGAATAAGCAACGCCGATATTCACTCGCGTTTTGTCCCGTCCTCGCTTATCTGATCTTTTTCTTTTATTTGGTGGCGTGGTTTCCCTCTTACGGGGCAAAACATGTGTGTGGTCCTCCATTTAAAGTGCGACAGAATCATAAAAGTACAAAGCAGGTTCACGCAGAAGCGCCCCGGATTGAGCTTCACCTTCTGTGTCTCCAGTGACGGAAAGTTCTAGGTAAACGCGAAAGGCGAAGCGCGTATATCCCTTTCAGCCACAGTATTCAAATATGGCGACGAAAGAGGGCAGCCTCCAGCATACCGCGCCCTGCCTGTGTATATATAGAGAAATCATTCTAAGCCTATGAGAAAGCTTCCATTTGTATGTGAATTGCATCACACTTTAGTAAATATATATTTATGAAAGCAATAGTTGATATTTGCTCATAAACAACCACGTAAATTACACATTGTAACTTTAAGATGTGAGAAATGTCTGCTGAAGACTTTTGTCATGTGTAAATCAGTTGCTAGGAAACATCTGTAGCTCTGTTAAATCAAGTGTGTAAACTTAATTAAAAGTAGGTGTGTGTTTAATTTCTCTGCAGACATGGAGGAACACTGCATGTGTGTCAGAGTTAGTGTTTAAACTATTTACAATCAGAGGGATTTATACAACAGTGCTGATGTAACTGATGTGATTCACTCAGTTTGTAATTTGAGGTGTGTCGTGTTTTTTCTGTGAAATGCAATTTCCAATCTGACGGCCCACACACACCAAACCCACTTCAGAGAACTGGCAGCAACAAAAGCCCCCTGCTGCGTCACCTGACGTCGCCTCAGCCAAAAAGTTGCACACAAAAACACAGGAAGAGCGTCTTGATGCTAGTTAGCCAGTTAGCACATTAACAACACAATCAGAGCATATTTACCGTGCACCAGTGAACAATAACACAAAACATCAGGAAACGTTTCTGATAAAGAGAAAAATAATCTGACCTTATGGAACAAGTTGGTTTTGGTCTCACTCCCTCTGGACTTCAGCTCTTTGTTTACTTTCCTCATTTCCGTTTCCGCCCGACATTAACTGACGGCTGACCATCAGCTTGATGTCTCAGGGCCTTTAAAGGAACAGCGTGTTAGATTTAGGTGGATTTGGTGGTGTCCAGTGGTGAAGACTGCAGATTACAACCAGCTGAAACTTCTCCTGGTTTGAATTCCTCCAGTGTTCATTGTTCAGGAGGTTTTAAATCATCCACAGAGGTCTCCTCCTCTCAGAAACACACACATCAGCTGATTTAAAGGGTAAAAACACTGAATAAAGACGTTTCACGTAAAAAAAAAAAAATCTGTGCTTTTCCCACTCTTTCATCACGGAGAGGCTGCTAATAACGGTGACCAGTGCTTAAATACAAAATCACAAATGTCCCCATCAAGACAGTGTTTTGGTTTGTCCGCTCTGGGCTACTGTAGAAACATGGCGGTGCAACATGGTGATCTCTGTAGACGGGGACCTGCTCCCTGTGTAGATATAAACGTCTCATTCTGAGGTAACAAGAACACAATTATTCTCACTGTCAGCTGATTACACACTGATTAGATTATATTCCATTTCCTGCCTTCCGACACACTGGAGCTTTAAAGACTGACAGAATTATTAAACAGCATTTATGAAATTTGAGGTCAGATGTGTCGACCACTCATTAACACAAATATCTTGTATGTTTAATTCGTACAATAGCTGTATAAATAGTGTGAACACATCAGTTGTGTTTCAGACTGTTTCTTGGCTGAACCAACGACTACCTGAGAAACAGAGTGACTTTCCCAGAGTGTTGACTCTCAGTGTCCCTGAACTCTGTGAGAAGTGAGGACTGTAAAAGTGTTGAGGTGTTCAGGTTCCTCTGGGTCTGTCAGCAGATTTCAGATGAAAGTTTAAAAATGCACTTTAGTAATGTATAAACCCCAAATTCACTTCAACTTCAGCTCAACTTGGTCAACAGGCTGCTGGTGCAGAACCATATGTTACTGTGGGCCCTCAGCTGTCTGTCACAGGGGTCTGCTCAGTGACTCGGCTCCAGCGAGACTGCTTCCTCCATTCAACAGGAAAACAGGTCGAATATCAAAAAGCACTTGAGACTTTATTACAGACGTCACAGAGGCCAATCAGTGAAATAATGTGCGATGTAGTTGGGGGTCCCCAACATGTTCTTTGTCTAAGATCCTTTGTAATAGTGGGCGTCTGCACACTGAGTCCAGTCTGACACACAAATATTTACAAAAGCATCAGTTAAATATGTATCTGACACATTTGTCACAGGGTCTGTTCAGTGACTCTTTCTAAAGATGTGTTTCCTCCATTCAGCAGGAAAACAGGTCGAACATCATAGAGAGCACTCAAGACTGTATTACAGATGTTTATTATACACTTCATTAATTAGACTTATTTCTTAAGTGCATCAGGATGTGGTGAACAGTGGAGGAAATCTCTCCTGCAGGTTTGAACACTGGTCAACGGTCTGTTTGACAGAAGGCTCAGAGGATCAAATGGGTGCACGGCACGCTAGCGCCTCTACAGTATGACGTTTATACTGTCTCAGAAACTATCACAGAATTTATCTTATGAGCTTTAAAGGAATGAAAACAGAAGGTTATTGTTGGTTGAACAAACGTTCTGTCACTATAATTCACACTTGAAAACATTTTGTTGATGGATGTTTGTGTAAAAAGTCTCCTCTTTGAAACTAACTCAAATAAAGGAGAGAGTCTCCGTCCAGATGGATTTTGAATATCGTAGATAAGCAAATGAACACAGTGTCAACTTTTATATCACAATATACCTTGAAACCAGTATGATATTATTAAAATGTCTGACAAAAAGGTTGATGAAATGTCAGAATTTTTTTTTTTTACAAAACTGTCCAAAAATATTACTAAAATGTCAGAAAGAAATGGTAATAAAATGCTTCAAAAAGTATTATTAAAATAAAAAACATAAAGGCTGTCGTATATCACATGATCATGACAACAGCCATCCTTGAACCTGTGTCACTGTGTGATGTAGGACCACTGTTTTAAAGCCATGACCAGAGATATCGCCACATTTCTTTACTGTTGCTCATCTTCCACCAGGGACAGCCTAAAATCACACAGTGTAGACAGGCTTCAGTAAAAACTCTGCTCAGCACCAGGATTTTTGAGATGCTGCAGCTCTGGTGATGACGTGTGTGTGTGTGTGTGTGTGTGTGTGTGTGTGTGTGTGTGTGTGTGCGCTCCAGTGTTAAACAAAGCCTCCAAACTTTTTGAGTTGACTTTAAAGGCTGCAGGAACAATCTGCTGTCATGAAATGAGTTTAGTGCAGACACAGGACAGTAAACAGAGCAGTAAATGGTGTGTGTGTGTGTGTGTGTTCACGTACAGGTACAGATCATTTATATGCTAATAGTAACTAAACACAGAATATCAAAGTTTAGGGCTTTAACAGGCAAGCTGTCTGCATGCATCATCTGATGTGTGTGTGTGTGTGTGTGTAGGTGTGTGTACGCTGCAGCAGTGTGGTACTATCACCACCTGGCAGGTCTGATGGACGTGGTGATGATCACAGAGGACCAGCAGGCCGTGGATCAGTACAGCAGCCTCAACTCTGGAGTATACGTCATCTCCGTCCAGGTACGTGACCGACACATCGCCACTCACACCACGTCAGGCTCGTCTCTGCAGCTGCAGTCCCGTCCATAAGTATGTGGACAGTGAGACGTTTAGATGTTGTAGGATGTGAACTGACAAACAGCTGTGAGGTTAAAGCTCCAGCGTTCAGGCCTGTCATTGTCCTGCTGCATTGTTCAGAGGGGGCGACGAGTCCTACGCTGTTCGCCCACTGATGATGTGAACACCCTCACACTCCCATTGATCCTTCAGTCGGCTCTTTAACGTCAGCTGGGCTTTATTTTGAATCCATTGTGTTGGAGTGCAGAGCGGACACAACAGAAAACTCCACCATAGATCCCAGTGCTTCCAACTGGTCCAACCACAGGGTCCAGATTTCTCCTCAGTCAGTAGTTTGAGGTCCAAACAGTTTCATACATTCAGCATCATACTTGGATTTGGACATGTCTTTGAGCTAGTTTGCTGTCTCTGTTAAGTAGCTGTCTGTTAGTCTCTCACTCTACAGCAGGAAACAGAACTTCAAAATAAAAGCTCTAAACTGTACTTAAAAATAAAGTGTGTTTTTGCGAGTCACTTGCGGTCCAATCAGGATGGACCCACGACCCACTTTTGGACCATGACCCACCAGTTTGGAACCACTGATATATACTGTTGTTAATGGGTTTGAAACATGTGCAACATGTTTGGAATCACTGTGAGCAAACAGCCTCACCTCAGGGTGGATTTAGGAGCTATTCTTGAGCTTTCAACCATATAATGATAATTATAATAAACTTATTTCTATAACACCTTTCATACAGGAAATGCAGCACAAAGTGCTTCACAGTAAGGGCAGTGTAAGAACTGAGTGCTTCACATGAAAACAGACATAGTGAACATTACACAGACTTTAAATCATAAGATGAAATGAATCATAAAAAGACATAAAAATCACAAGATTGTAAAACTATAAATCATAAAATCAAGTAAGACACAACATTTTAAATGGCTGCAGCAGCGTGAAGCGTAAAAACAAAGAGTGTCAGAGCTGAATGAGGAGAGTCAGAGCGAGTTAAAGTCTAAAGCGAATATTTAGCGAGCAGCTTCTCTGATATCTGAAGGTCGTGTGTTCATAACTTTGGGGCGTCACTGACAAAGGCTGCATCCCTGATCTTCTTCCAATAAACCAGCAGCAGATGATCGCAGTGTTCTTGGAGACAAAGAGTCAACAAGGGAGTTAGTGATGCAGCTCGGTCCCAGCCCATGGAGGGCTTTATATACAAGGAGCAGGAGCTTAACATCAACTGTAAATCTAACAGGAAGTCAGTGCAGAGCAGCTCAGACTGGCCTGATGTGCTCTCTCCTCTTGGTTCTGGTTCATAGTCGAGCTGCAGAGTTTCAACCAGCTCAAGTCTGTCAGTAAAAAGTTTGTTACAGTCATCGAGTCAGCTTCAGATAAAGACATGAATCAGTTTCTCTGCATCTTTTTCATTGAGAACTGGTCGTACCTGAGTGATGTTTCTGTTTCTGAGGTGGAAACATGATGCTGTCGTCACCTTGTTAATCTGGGACTTGAAGCTTAGATCTGAATCAAGGATCACACCACGACTCGTCACCTCAGATTTAATCCAGGGATTTAAATTCTTCAGATTATTAAACAGCATTTCTCTTTTTGTTTTAGCAGGATTTCAGCTTTGTCTTCATTTATCTTTAAAAACTATTATGACTCATCCATTTACTCGCTGACAAAAGACAGGCAGTGATGGAGTTCATGGCTGCATTGTTTGGTTCAGCAGAGACACACAGTTGTGTGTCATCCATGTAACTATGGAAACAGACCTTGTGTTCTCTAATGACGTCACCAAGTGTCAGCAGGTACAGTGAGAATATCAATGGACCAAGGCAGCTCGCTTTAAGTGATGTTCCTCAGTAGGTGGAGTGTGTCCAGTTGTCATGGTGTTGTAGATTTCCTGAACGCTCCTCTGTCTGAACCGCTCAGTGATCAGGAAGCCGCCATGATCACAGAGGACCGCTCGCAGCCTTCCACCACTCCGTCCAGTTACTGCCACCAGGCAGACGCTACAAATTTCCACTGGCCTGCAAAGTAGACACTGACCTTTAACCTGCTTTAGTCAGTTTTAACAGTCTCCTTTAAATGTGAATCATGTGGGTTGTTGAGCCTTGTCAAAGGAGAGTTCCTGTCACTGTTGGGACAGACAATAAAGTGTATCTGTGTAACACAGAGGAGGAAGTGTGTGAGTCAACAGGCCGACAGACTGAAGTCCACAGAGACCATCAAACATCTGCATCAATAATCTGTTTAATTAGCTCATCAATCCTGAACCTCATTAAGACACCAGCACATCATGGACTGCTCACAGAGCTGCAGTGATTCAGTGGTGTCTCATTGTGTTGCTCTGCCACGCTCCGTGTATGATCCGTCCACGTCGCTCCACTGAGCTGCTGGACAGCTAATATGCTGTCGGAGAAGTGAAGGAACAAACTGTCAGGAGACATCAGCTCTCACTGCGCAGGTTACAGGTTGTGATGAGGTGGTTTGTGTTCGACCAACAGTTGTTTCAGCACGAGAAGCTGCGAGGTGAAGTCTGAGAAAAGAGCAGTGATTTATTTGTCTACCTGTTAACACGTGTCAGGTCGTCATGGAGATCAGTGTTTGATGTTGGACAGTCAGCTGATGTGTGGAAGGCTGACGGTGCTCTCAGAGAGGAGGAGAGAAACTTGTTTCTCTGTGTAGCAGGTGTGAAATCATGGATGTATGAAGAAACCTGGATACAGCGCCGGGGGCGGGGCCTCATTCATTCCTATGAAAGTTGCTCAGTGGCGCATGAAGCCAAGAAAAGTTCAACTTCCCAGGTAGAAAATTACCTGAATCTTCTGCATTGTTGGGCTCATAGAGCAGGTGTAGCAGAGACTTCCACCAGCTGAGCAGCTACTTCCTGTTAGCGCTTCGGTAACATGAGTGGGGATTAATGACTGAATCATGCGACTCGTCTAGACTCAACAAATGTTACTGGACCAAATGGATCAAATTGTAATAATGAAACACATTTTGTGGGGGTTGTGATGCCCAAAGATTGTCTCCACAGACAGGGACACAAAACATGTGCATCACCCCTCAGTAAAACACGTTAAAGTAGCAGAAGACTTTTGATGAAATAAAAGTCATTTTCATCAGAAACTGACGGAGAGAAAGACACAAATTGTTGCATAAAAATTCACCAGCAGGCAGAAAATTAAATGTTTGATGCTCAGAATGTCCTAAAGAAGGATCCTAACCCGCCTGTTTCATATGTGCCCCTAATGTTGTAAGGAAACCAAAGTCCTTTCTTTATTTATAATAATGTAATTTATTGTGCTGTTAGAGTGTCCTGTTATTACAGGTGCTGCCTCCCTCTGTGTGCAGCCAGCAGGAGAACAAACTGTTTTATGGCCGCAGTGAAAATGATGTTTTTCAAAGGATAAACACCAACAAATATTTTGTTAGATTAAAACATGTTGTGAATTTCGAAAATTACATCTTTCTGTGCCTCCCACAAGTCAGAAAAGATCCTTCGCCGCCACCTCTGACTCTGATTCTACAGATATTATAATACTAATCATTTTAGTGCAGCCTAATTTTTATCTGTAAGTGTGCAGATATACCAACTTTATGGACATGCAACGTTGACATTTAAATGCTGATTTAGAATTTAAATATCTATAAACAATTCAGTATAGTCCCATCATCACCTAACAGCTCAGACCCTGACCCATGATTACAGTTATTATTTATCTCTCCCTGACATGTCCTCTCTGCTGTGTGTGTCTCTGTCTGACAGGATTATTTGCAGAACTTCTGGCCGGAGCTGCAGGCGGCACATGATCTGTACGGCTCCATTTCCCAGGCGCTACAAGAGAAGGAGAGCGAAGGCACAGAGAGGGAGTACACCGAACATCTGCCCGCTGAGGTGCTGGAGGCTGGAATCAAGTCTGGCCGCTACATCCAGGTACAGCTCACCTGCCGGGTTCATGTGCAATGAGTCTCTCCTCAGAGCAGCCGTCAACAAAAACAAAACACTTCCTGAAATGTTTGTGTAAAAACACAAACTGTGCCTGGCTTCACCTCACAGACAGCCCCCAGCCTCAGAGACACTGCAGTGATTCAACATGTGTTTTCAGTGGTAGGGAACATGTTGGGGTCAAGGATGGAGTCAAAGAAAAGAGGAATGTTTCACATCTTCTGAAGCACTTGAGCTGATCAAGGACAGTCCCAGTGCTGCGGGCACGCTCAGTAATGCACCTCAAGAAGTTCTGAAGAGAGCTGAGTAAATCTGAACCTCCCGAACAGACGAGTGAATACACAGCCGGATTGTTTATGTGTCTTTCTGCTCTCTCCTTCAGGGAACTCTGAACATCAGTAAGCACCGAGCTCACAGCGAAGCTACGGTCATGACGGAGGGTTTGTCCACTAAGAACACAGGTACACACTGCAGGAAGCACACACACCAGGCTCAGAGACATTTAACTGTCACTCACTGCAAACGTCTCCGCTGATCTGTTGACCACACTTCTTTTTTTCTACAGATCTGAGTTTGGGCGTGTTGGTGTGCGGAGGAAAGAATCGTAACAGAGCCGTGCACGGTGACGTGGTCGTGGTGGAGCTGTTGCGAAAGAGCGAGTGGAGAGCGAAGGACGAGGCGCTGACGGAGGGTCAGGCGGAGGAGAAGAGCGGAGAGGAGAGCGACAGTAAACCCATGCCGACAGGTGGGACCGTCTGTAGAGACTGAACTCAGTAACTCTGCTGCTGTTTTCTGTCGAGACATCTCGAAAACTCGGGGACAGAGTTCTCTCAAGCTTAGAGGAAGTTGATCTGAGAGCCGAGGAGGAAAGATGGAGGTTTTTAGTCGATCATGTTGCCATAAAAAACACTGCATTCATCCAGTTTTCACCTGCTGTGATAAAAAAAACATCTTTGAATGAACCCTGGGAAAATTATTTTCAAGGTTTCTTTTTATTTCAAGATTTTTTTTGGCGCATTTTAGCCTTCAATTGACAGGACAGACAAGCGTGAAAGGGGGAGAGAGAGAGAGGGGGAGTGACATGCAGGAAATGGCTACAGGCTGGAGTCGAACCCGGGCCCCTGCGGCAACAGCCTTGTACATGGGGCGTCTGCTCTATCCACTAAGCCACTGGCACTCCATTTTTAAGGTTTTCTTTCGTACAAATTATATTTGCATTCAGTGTTTTCACCCAAAAGCAACGTGCGCTTCATTTACAACCTCATTTACACCCAGATTTCTTCCTAACTGCAAATTATATTGTACTACTAAACCATCAGCAGGATCAGGATCCAGCATATCTGCAGATCTTAAATTAACTTAAATAAATATTTGGCTTTTAAGTCAGGAAGGTAAAGCTAGACATTTTGTTTTGAACTTGGAGAAACCACCTGTTAATGCTAGTTAAGTTATTTAAATTGTTCCTGTTTGATGTGTTTATTGCAAACAGCTGGAAATAAACCAACGAACCTAATTTGCAATGTGGGTTGAATCATTTAGTTTGCAACTGTACACGTATATGTCTTTAACTGATTAGATTCATTTATCATGACAGTTTTATATACAAGATCATTTTGGGAAGAATCTCACACTAAGAAATTAAAATTTTGACAAATGGTTGCAAAACACTGAAGTTTAAAAACCTTCAACGCTAGGACACACAATAACTGACGTGTGATATTAAAACCTGCAGGCCGTGTTGTGGGGATCCTGCAGAGGAACTGGAGGGACTATGTGGTGACGTTTCCTCCCAGGGAGGGGCCTCCGTCCCAGAGCAGGAACTCTCAGCGCATCCTGGCCGTTCCCTGGGACCATCGCATCCCCAAGATCCGCATCAGCACGCAGCAGGCTGACGCTCTGCAGGTACGACTCGCCGTAACTGACTCAGTCAGAAACTCACATGATTTAAACACTAATGTGACTGATGATCAGCTGTTTTTCTGTCTTTAATTATTTCAGTATTTCTTTGAACCTTTAAAAAACACCTGTCTCTGTCTCCTCTCCCTCAGGACCACAGGGTGGTGGTTCGCATTGATTCATGGGAAAGCACGTCGCTCTATCCCAACGGCCACAGCGTGCGGGTGCTGGGTCGGGCCGGAGAGCTCGAGACGGAGGTCCAGACCATCCTCATCGAGAACTGCATCCACGTGCCTCCATTCTCAGACGCACAGGTCAGACAGGAAGTTACACTCACACACACACTCACTGAATTTAAAGTTTTGTTTTTTGACACTTTGAGGCAGAAAAACCTGCAACAAGCTGATTAATACAACAACGACTGTTTGATCAATATTTTTGGTCTCCAACAACTCTGTTTGAAAAGCTTCAGCTGCTGCGTGTTCAGTTTTCTTTGGTCTCTGAGACACTGAATGATCTAAAGTCTGTGGTCGGCAGGTAACCAGCCAGAGGGTTTATGAGGATGAAGAGGCCTTCGTCCTGTCTGTGAGACCTCAGGGACACACTGTGTTCTGCTGAGAGACACTCAGTGTTCCTATAAACATGTTTATAAAAGAAAACTTCCAATAATACTGAACCTTTGAAAAAGACGGTCAGAGGCCGCGATTCTGAACTCTCAAGAGTCTCTTCCATACAGTGTACAGGTGCTTGTGTTCTGGGTACAGAACTCTTACCTGACGAGGACACCATGATGAATAGATGCAATGTTCAGTGTGTAGTAACAGACTGGTGCAACAGCCTCAAAGCTGCATGTGTGTTGTTCCCTTTTCAGTTCATACAGAACCAATCAGCTGTCGGTCTGATGATGATCAGGCGCCTGGGGTCAGAAGTTCAAGTCAAGTCAACTTTATTTATACAGAACTTTAAGCACAAACAGAGTCGATCCATAGTGCTCCTACAGCACACACACAGAGAAAAGCAAAAACAAAAGGAAGCAGAGAAATCCCTCTGTAATCCCTGTTTATATACTGTCACCACTGTGTGACTGTAACAGTGACAGTGACAGGACGAGTGAGTGAAAGTGTGTTTTAAGATGACTCTCAGTGGTGGAGGAGCATCAGACGGTGGGAGCGGAGTGGCAGAGATAAAGAAAGTCTTGTCCCTGTAACTCTTAGTCCTGAATCTCAGGACAGACACAAGTCTTTGGTCAGATGATCTCAGTCCTCTCACAGCATGATACAGGGAGAGGAGCTCTGTGATGTCAGAGGGGGTGAGACCATTCAAGACTGGTTGCTTTCACACCTGCCCTGTTTGGTTCAGTTCAGTCTGACTCAGGTTGGTTTGCCCCCTCAGTGTGGTTGGTTTGTGCAGGTGTGAACACAGCAAAGGAACTCTGGTGCGGTTGGTTTGTGGTGAGAAGGTGTTCCGACCTGGATGTGAAGCAACTGCAGTCACATGACACATTGTTTGGGTTAAACATGAGCATGTTACAGTCCTGGAGGATTAATAATGTGCACCTCCTCCTGTACTGCCTTAATATGCACATTCAGCACATCCAATGCATCAAAACATTGTTTTCTAGTTGGAGCCGCGCCTCGTTTTCAAACTGTATGGTTTGACTAAAATGAACAATGACAGCAATATAGTCCACGATGAGCAGCGCTAAAATCAACCTGCGTAGTTGTCCCTCCATTGTGACATTAGAAAGTGTCACATTTATCTTGCAAGTGTTTTTCATCAGCTGCTGCTGTGAGATTTATTCTGTGTCCGTCTGTCCGTCCTCAGCTGAGAGAGATGCCCGTCAACTCTCCAGAGAAGCCGTGGACGGTTGATCCCGTCCAGGTGGCGAAGCGGCGGGACCTCAGAAAGACTCACCTGGTGTTCAGCATCGACCCGAAGGGCTGTGAGGACGTAGACGACACGCTGTCAGTGCGCAGCCTCGCGGGCGGGAAGCTGCTGGAGCTCGGGGTCCACATCGCAGACGTCACACACTTCGTCACCGAGGGCTCGCTCACTGACCTGGAGGCTCGAACCAGGTGAGGGGTCCGTTTATAATATGAAGAGGAGGTCACAACGCTGCATCAGTCACACACTCTTTGAGTTTCTGTGAGTTTGCAAAGTCTCTAAATCATGAAAACACACAGAGAGAAGAAGCAGCAGTAACAGACACACTGACTCAGAGTCACAGCAGCATCTCTGACGGTGAGAAGAGTTCAACGTGCAGCTGAATCAGGAGTTTCTCAGAACGAAGACAGACTTTAAAATAAAAATGGAGTGAAGCCTTAAAAAGTTCAAACAGACCAACAACAGGACGTCTGTGTCTTCATGAGAGACGAGACATGAAACAAAGTGAAGACACTGTGGCGTCCAAACTTTGGGCTGTTTGTATAAGTCAGGGCTGAAAATCAATCAGTGTGCTCCTCTTCACCCTGTGAACGTCTCAGCACTGTGTCGTAAATGGACTCTATTATTCTGTCCACATTTGTCCTCAGCTGGGACACTAACGCTGCAGTCACATGGAATCAGGGAGACAGCAGACGGACACTTTCTGCACGGGAAAAACAAACAGTCCGACAGAACGGCAGTCACTCACCTGCCTGATGGAGCAGGTGGTGATGAAGAATTAAACACATTGCTTTACCTGAGCTGATGATAGAAGCAGATGAGGAGGAAGATATCTTCCTCCTCATCTCTGTCGAGTTTCACATGCTCAGTACTGACCAGGACTCGTGCATGTCAGTGATCCTGGAAACATGAGTTTAGTTTCTCCTCATGTGAAGGAGCTACAAAACATCCGGTTGTAAATTCAGCTGTGGAGGACAGAGGTGTGTAACTGCAGCCACTTCCTATTTGAAGCCCACATGACGCGCCCCTACAGACCACGCCCACCAGCAGCACCAGACAAACCCAACAACACAGCGGTTAATTAAACTTTGTCACAACATGACATCGTAGTGAATAAATTTGAATCCAAACATTGCAGTAAATCACATTATTCATTATTCAGTCTCTTCATGACGCTGCGTTTGCAACAATTAACACAAATTCAAATGACAATTTAAAAGATCTCATTTCCTGGTAGAGCTGCGTGCAGCGTATTGATTCACTCAGTTCAGTCTCAGAGTCACGTAGCTGCTCCAGCCACAGCTACCTGCTCAGTGGAGGACGGCAGAAGGTTCAAACAGTTTAACTCTGACTGGTGATGTCGTCTCTGTTCCTGCTGCTGCTATTCTCTCACTGCCTCATCTGATTTTACCGTCCTGCTCTCGTCCACTAAAATGATCTGAGGTTTGCCGCCGACCTGGTTCCATGTGAACGCAGCATAAGACATGATACAGAAAATCCCCGTCTGCAGTTGGCGCTAAAATCAGCAGCTACCACAGACAACATATCTTCAGCACAGGCTGGAGTCCATCGGCTCCTTGTTCGGTTCAAGATTCCTGGTTTCAGTAAAAGTCTGAATGTTTTTCTGCAGTTTATTTCTCATCTATAACTCCAACCCCTCTGAGCTCCACCAACCAGACGCTGTCAGAAGATCCAGAGACTGAGAGCTTCACGCTTTTATTGTCTCAGCAGAGTTTTGAAACTCGACCTCGCAGGCCGGCTCTTTTTAAAACATACATTTATTTTTAATTCAGTCATTTTGTGTCTTTTTATTTTGGTTCATGTCTGTGTTTGTCCTTCGTAGTTTATAGTGTAATGTTTAATGCACCTCGTCTCTCTGGCTTTGAAAGAAATAAAGTTGACTTCTTTTTATTTTATTATTTGATACTTCTCACTGTGAAGAACATTAATTTATGTATGCATGAGAAAAGATGACTTATTTATTTCACAGCTTTATCAATAATTACTGATGAACAGTAGCCAGCTTTAGTCATAAAGAAAGTGATGAAGATGATGATGAGGAGGTGGAAAAACCAAATTGAATATTGAGTCTCACATATGAGGAAATGTGTGTTTTCACAGTGTGTCTTTAAGATGCAAAGGTCGTCCCTCGTGACTTCTTCTTCTTGTGTGTCATTCAAAGGGCTACGACATACTACCTGGCAGACCGCCGGTACGACATGTTGCCCGCCGTTCTCAGCGCTGACCTCTGCTCTCTGCTGGGAGGAGTCGACAGGTCAGTGAACTCACCGTCTCTACACTCTGAAGGTGTTCAGTTTATCACCACACATTAAAACACACCGTCTCTCAAACCCAGGTATGCGATGAGCGTGATGTGGGAGCTGGATGCACAAACCCTGGCCGTCAACAAGGTGTGGTACGGCCGCACGCTGATCCGCTCCTCCTACCAGCTCCACTACGAGCTGGCCCAGGCGCTCCTCAACGGGGAGCAGGCAGAGGTCCCGGAGCTGAAGGAGCTCAGCTCTGAGGAGAAGGACGCGAAGCTGGCCGAGCTCACTCAGGCTCTGGAGCTGCTGACACATGTGGCCAGACACCTGCGGGCGCAGAGGGACAGAGGAGGAGCGCTGGAGCTGGAGGGGGTGGAGGTATGACTGCTTCTCCTCCTTTTTATCCCTCTGTGGCCAGAGGTGTTGTGTTTTCAGGTTGCTCGGGTAAACACTGAAGACTTTTGGTTTTTGAGACGTTGAAATTAGTGACATTTGTTCTCTAGGAACTCTCCTCCTGTACCTGACAGCTCCAAACTTTTCCTACATAAACCTGATTGTTAGTGTTACATCAGTCTCTCTTTGGAGGCCTTTAAGATGAAAGGTGACACAGTTTATTTCACTAAGGCTGGTAAGAAGTGAAATACAAAAAGAAAAACACTGCCATCACCCAGTCACAGTAACATATGACGTATTAGCAGTGTTGAAGTTATATAACCAACAAGATTTCAGGTAATATTATCACATACACACATGATGTCTTCTGTATTCTCACATCCTTTGAATCAAGCCGTTCCTCCGTCCCTCCTCAGGTTCGAGCCCAGCTGGACGAGCAGAAGAACATCACAGCTCTGGTCCCCCGTCAGCCTCTGGAGGTCCATGAGACCGTGGCCGAGTGCATGATTTACGCCAACCACTGGGTGGCGCGCAAGATCCAGGAGAGCTTCCCTCATCAGGCCCTGCTGAGGCGCCACCCGCCGCCACGCCAGGAGTTCTTCAGCCAGCTGGTGGACTGCGCCGTGGCCGCGGGGTTCACCATCGACACCAGGTGACTGATGAAAAACCACTCAGCTCTCTGCTGGTGAAAATATACTGAGACCAAAACTGGAATTTTTGGATTTGATTACATAACAAACACTGTGAAGTGACAGAATGACATAAACCCCTTAAAAAACAACAACACAATAACGAAGCTTAAACTACGTCACACTGATTCACTCAGCGACACGACGGAGATGATTCGTTACTCTGTCTGTCTCCTGTGAGCGCACGTTTGTGGTGAAACGATTTTGTTCCTGCAGGACCAACAAGGCTCTGGCTGACTCTCTGGACCGAGCCGTGGACCCACAGGACCCGCTGGTGAACAGGCTGCTGAGGATGATGGCCACCACAGCCATGTCACAGGCTCAGTACTTCTCCACTGGTCTCCACTCCCAGGACCAGTGCTACCATTACGGTTTGTTGTGTCATGTTAACATCCTGTTCAACAGTGAGGATCAAAATGTTTGCAGGCGTTCGGTGCTGACGATCCTTCTGTCTCTCAGGTCTGGCTCTGGATCGCTACACTCACTTCACCTCACCCATCCGTCGCTATGCCGACATCGTGGTGCACCGCCTTCTAACCGCCGCCATCGACATGGACAGGGAGGCGGAGCCTGGGAAAGCGTTAGCCAGTAACAAAGAACTGGAGGAAATGGCTCTTCACATCAACAACAAGAACAGGGTCAGTGCTGCTTAGTGAATCATCTCTGTCCATATTAAATAAACTCTGTGTGACCTTTGACCTCTGTGTGACCTCTGACCTCTGTGTGACCTCTCCAGGCAGCCCAGCAGGCCCAGAAGTTGTCCACGGAGCTGTTTCAGTGTCTCTTCTTCAAAGAGAGAGACCCTCAGACGGATCCGTGCTGTGTGGCCAACGCCGTCATCTACTCCATCAGAGACAACGGCGTGCTGGTGTTCGTCCCAGAGTAAGAAACTAAGAAACTTAATATCATCAGTGGTTGAATTCAAAAGTCTGAACAGAGACAGAAACATTGTGGTCGTATCGCTTTCTCACACCTGATGAAACTCGATCAGCTGATGGTGTAATAAACTCTTGGGCTCCTTCAGTCGTGACTCAGCTGCTCTGTCTGCAGGTACGGCGTCAAAGGGCCGGTGTACCTGAGGAACCGAGAGGGTCAGGTGGTGTCTGTGGGACAGGACGGCAGCTGCGAGTGGCAGAGCGGCTCCGTGCGACGCCACTCAGACCACATCACCACCACCTCCATCTGCGGCACCTCCACCTTCACACTGTTCGACCACATCACTGTGAGTCACACATCTGTGTCGTCTTTATGTCCAATAATTTAACTGATAACATGGAGGACATTTTGTGACGTGAGTCCTCTTCACTCCGCAGGTTCGTATTTCCGTGCGCTCCACACACTGCCACGCAGACAGTCTGAACCTGGAGGTCATCAGCAACAAGCCCCACCTCAGCACGGAGCCTCAGCAGCCGCGCTCGCAGGGCCGCTGCCAGCTGGTGCAGGAGGTGGTGCGTCTGGCCGAGGAGGCGTCCCAGCAGGCGCAGGAGAAGGCGGCCCGCCAGCCTAAACTCTCCAGAGAGGAGCGAGAGTTCTGTCAGAGCAGGAGCCCCAACCTGTACTCCCTGCTGGAGGAGGTGAGGGAGCTGGCTCTGCTGGACCTGGAGGTGACGGCACGGCTCTGTGCAACCACCGCTTAGAGCCGCTGTGACATCATCACGGCTCAGCTGGACTCACAGGAGCCTGCTGAGGTTGAAGGACGGCCACAAGAACAAGAGACTTTTCTCTTTCACATAATTCTTAAGCTGTTTGAAATATGATGCAGATCGTTTATTATCTGAATACTTTTTATCATTTAAAGGAAAAATACTTGATGATGAAAAGTGTCCTGAAGTCATGTGATGATATTAACTGAGAGCAGACATAATCTGAGTCAGTAGATATTTACATCAAGTTGGTCCAAAGATAAAAACCACAGACTTTGGTCATTGTGTAACAGAGAGGAACTTCAAATATATAATTTTCTTTTGCTCTCAATCAAAACAGGAACAAAAGACAAAGCAGTGTCGTCACTGCAGTCAGTTTCTCCTGGTTAGGATTCCTTCATGGTTCAGTGTTCAGGAGGTTTTTACCAGGAGCTGAATTATCCACAGAGCTCTCCTCCTCTCCAGAACAAACACACAGCTGATTTAAACCAGTAACACACTGAATAAAGACTTTTCATTTTAAAAATCAGTGTTTCTCAGATGCAGTTCAGCACATCAGGGGCTGGAGCCGAGCTGCTGCTGACGTTTGCTCAGCTTGTTTGAACTTCAGATCCAGATGTCTGATGTTTAAAAAAAAAACTTCATCCAGTTATAACCTTTAGTTAAAAACAACCAAGATCTAAGTGTGTTTTTAAAAATGGATAAAAGTTAATGTATGGGGCACCCATTAGCTCAGCTGTTGCTGCATGTCATCCCTCCTCTATCTCTATTTTGAAAAACTTATTCATGATAGCTTTCACAGACACCACGGCTCTGAGGCATGAGCAGAGGGGATATGATGGCGACCACATAACACGAACTGTGTCCTTGATTAACACGACAGACTCTCTGGGTTTGTTGGAGACATTTTGGACAATGTAAGAACTAAATATATAACACTGGTCTGATGTTTTTCAGACATGTTAAAGCAGAGCAGGTCCATATTATCTCTTTAACAGTGACGGCTCATGTTAGCAGACGTTTCCTGAAAACAGTTTGAACACTGAGACATTAGACGACGTGAAGCTGCTGATGTTTAACACTTTAATAACTACTGAGACGTATAAGCGTCATATATGCATCAGAATTATGTTTCACATCAACAGTAATGAAGCTTCAAAATGATCCTCTGATTTATTCACATTTAAACCTGTTGATAGTTTCACTGATGATCTGTGGGTTATTATTATTATTATTACACATATATCAGCCGTGGTCCGTTATATATCAATACTATAAAGTTAACACTGAGTATTAAAGTTTAAGTTGTTAGTTTACATGAAATTATTGCTCCAGTTAATTAAAAAACACATTTAGAGACTCAGAATGTTTCTGCAGAGATTTATTATTTGTCATGTGTGAGATGTTCCTGCAGCTCTCTCTCTCTCACCTCCTCCTGTGATTAATTTGTTTTACTAAAATATATTTTGATGTTTTGATGATACTCAAAAAATCTATTAGTGAACTTTTTAGTGATGAACCAGTCAGTCAGCTGGACAACAGAAACTTTAATAAATAAGCTGTTTGAAGGAGAAATGTGTCAAAGTGTTCACAGAAATTTAAAAGAGATCAGGATATTATGAAAATAGAATAAAATTAATTCTGTATTTTTTTTTAAATGTTTTCCTGTGAGGTTAACTTAAAGGTTGTATCATAGACTTTCTTTAAAAAAAAAAAAAAGTTCCTTTGTTTTCCTGCACAAAAACAAAAAACAAAATTGACTGACTTTAATTATCAGTATCGATAGATTTTCACAATTGATGCGTCAACAAACTTTATAAAAAAAAAAATTTTTCGGAGTAACAAACTGTTTCCTAAACTCCAGCTCAGAGTAACGAGGTGATGAAACTGTGATACAGGTGAACACAAAGTTCTTCAGGTTAATGAGGACTCAGGTTTATGACTGATGTGATTAGTGTTTTCCTTGATGATGACTGATGGTTTATTATTAATATTATTAGCTTTTGCTTCTGTGTTAGAATCTATTTTTGTAACATGGCTGATTTTGTTTCTTTGTGGTTTGTAATTAAAACTGTGGATGAAAAATAAACTCTGGTGTCAGTTTAGACCTTTATGGCTCCTTTTACGTCTCCGGGGTGACGAGGTAATATAAGTGTTAGGCCCCATCCTTGGGCCGTCCAAAAATAACCACATAAACACCAACTACAACACAATTAAAACAAGCAACAAAACAACAAAGCTCCAGGCTGAGGGGCAGCAGGACCAGCAGGCCACACACCAGAGGCACAGGAGCTCCTAAATGACAGGTGAGCTGCACCTCATTAACTAATGCAGCACACCTGGACAGGTCTGCAGTGGAGGGAAAAGGGACAGCAGAGCACACACACACACACACACACACACACTTAAAGCAATGAATAAATAGGTTGTCACATTGTCAATAACACACACTTACTGAGGCAGTTAAAGGTAAACACATCACTGTTACAACAGCCCATAGTTCACTGACAAATGCTATTTATTCATTTAAAGTGTACTTAATGTGGAGACAAGTGCGGCTGACCCAGGCTGTATGTTAAAGCTAGACACAGCTGAACAAATCAAAACCAAGTTGCTGTGCAAAGTGCAAAAAACTAGCAACAAGTAGTTGAGGCACCCCGACCCTGACCGGCCCACCAAGACAGCTAACTAACCTAGCTAGTCTTCAGTGGCCTGCCGAGCTTGAGGCGGCTTTAAACGCTGAACTCAGTGCGTCGCAGAACTCCAAAGAAGGAGCCAACTGTAACACACCAAAGCGTGCCCCCACTCAGGGTTACCACCAAAAATAAAAAAGGCAAAATTACAAAGTGGCAAGATCTTAAAACCTGCAGTCCCCACACCAGAGGCCTCTCTCCTCTGCTGCTGACACAGGAGCTCCTAAACACCTCCTCCATGCCAGGTGTGCTGCACCTCGGTAACTAACGCAGCACACCTGGGCAGGTCTATAATGGAGGGAAAAGGGACAGCAGCACAGAACACACAGCTGTAATATAAGGCTAGATGAGGAAGATGAGGAGTCGTGCACAGATGAGTGAAGAAACTGAAAAGCTTCATTTTGTGAGAAATCATTTATTGTCATTTTATAAAAGTACTGACTAAGTTTCTTCAGCTGAAGCTCCAGAGAAGATGAAAGGTTTGAACGTGGTCACAGTGACCTCACAGGCTGCATCGATGACATCACCACATAAACAGGCCGAGGCTCTCTTCGACTCGTCTGTAGTTCCTGACATCACAGCTACTTGTTGCTCAAACTGTCACTGGATCCTGACTGCAGAACATCAAACGGATGATCAGGTTCGCTCCTGATGACATCTGCAGGAGTCCACCACACCTGAATATAACAACCAATCAGAGCCAAGAGGAGTCTCTGACACCTGTCTGAGCAGTAACAGCTGGTAACTGTGTAAATACAGTCATTAAAGCAGCAGCGCCGCTGTCTGAGTGAACGCTGCACGCATGAGAGCCACAGCAGCTCAGTGAAGAAGTCGTCACGCTCGGCTCACACAGGTAGTGTGGTCTGAGTGTGACACAGCTGTCAATCACTGCTCGTGCACAACATCACACACAGAGAGGACGAGTTAACACGAGACCGTCTTCTTCTGTGAAGCTTTCTACCACTGGTCTTCTGTTTACTCATCTGTCGAACAGTTTTATCATCGCTGGTGTTTTTTTCTGAGCGACTGTGTTTGTTGTGTTTGCAGAGCTCCTCCTCCTCCTCCTCTGTTAGAGACTCCTCCTGAGCACTGATTGGTTGGTTTCATTCAGGTGTGGTGGAGTCATTAGGAGCAGGAGGAGGAGCCAGAGGAGCCTGATGCACTGCTGTCAGTCAGTCAAACAAAATAAATGTAAATACTTGGAAAAATCTGAAAAGGAAATATTCAGTTCCAGTTCAACAACAAACACGACGACAGATGAAGGATCAGCGCTTAATGATAAACATCAGAGAGGAACGAGGAGAACTGCGTTCTGAATCTGAATTAAGTTCCTCTTTACAGGCTACAAGGAGACGATTTAAGTTTAGTTCTTGTCCAAAGAAAACTCTGTCTGTACAGTTTTCAGCTCTTGATTTCAGAGTGTGTGCTGCACCTGAGCATTACTCTCCTTCCTCACACTCATTGCTGGGTTTATTGTTGGTGCTGAGGGCAGTTTCTTCCTCTTCCTCACACTGAGGAGGTTCAGTAGCAGCCTCAGAGTGTGTCTGTGGGAGCTCACTGGGTTGTTCGACGGTGCTGAGGGCAGTTTCTTCCTCTTCCTCAGCCTGAGCAGGTTCAACAGCAGCCTCAGAGAGTGTGTGTGGAGGCTGGCTGGGTTTATTGACGGTGCTGAGGTTGGATTCTTCCTCTTCCTCACCCTGAGCAGGTTCAACAGCAGCCTCAGAGAGTGTGTGTGGAGGCTGGCTGGGTTTATTGACGGTGCTGAGGTTGGATTCTTCCTCTTCCTCAGCCTGAGCAGGTTCAACAGCCTCAGAGTGTGTCTGTGGGAGCTCACTGGGTTGTTTGACGGTGCTGAGGTTGGATTCTTCCTCTTCCTCAGCCTGAGCAGATTCAGCAGCAGCCTCAGAGAGTGTGTGTGGAGGCTGGCTGTGCTGCTGTGTGCTGCTGCTGACTGGCTCCAGGTCTAAACCCTCCTCATCCTGATCTTTTGAATCACTGAGGACGTTTGCAGAGGAGACAGACGTGGGTTCATCTACTGACGAGTCAACAGTCTGAGAGTCAGAGGGATCTGGAGGGCGACAGGAGGAGTGAAGCACAGAGACGTCATTAAAGTCAAACGTCAGTTTTCAGGAACACAGACTGAACTCTGTTAGTTTAACTTATGTTCTTGTTCTTGTCCGTCACTGAGCTGATGAACTTCCTCTCACCTGTGTGCTGCTGCTGGCGGGCGAGCCTCCTCTCCAGGGCGCGCTGTCTGTTCAGCTCCATGCGTTTACGCTGCTCCTCGGTCAGGGAGGGGGCAGCTGGAGAGGGAGTGGATGGAGCAGGTGGAGCAGCTGGAGCCGGGGTGGAGTGGATCGGCGCTTGCAGGTTATTAAAGCTTGCTTCATTAAACGGATCTGGATCCCCAAAGTCATGTGATTCAGGAGGCACTTCTTCTTCACCTGAACCAAGACACATTTCCACAGAGGGGTTGATTTAGTGTGAATTTTAAAGGAAAGTTAGCGGTTAGATTTAAGACTTTGTTAATCTGCGTGGCAAAAGGCGCTCCGCCACATGGGAATAACTTATTATAACTGACTCTTCATTTGTTCATGAGGTCTGAGCTCAGGAGAGATTTAGGAAAGTTGTCAGTGCCAATACAGTGTAAATATTTCATGTTTCAGATCTTTCTAAATTCAACTTATCTCCCTGTCTGTGTGTTTTTATCTCTCACCGCCCATAAAGTCTTCATGTGTCAGCGGCATGTCCAGTCGGATCCGTTTGAGACACGTCTGCCAAAGAGAAGAATCCAAATGATTACAAATAATCCTGCAACACTGCACTGAAATCTTCAGCAGCATCATCTTCATCTCACCTGCACTTCCTTCTTGGCGCCGAGCTTCTCCACTCTGTCAATGAAGTCTTCAAACTGCAGTTTGGGGTACAACCTGTGGGCCCAGTTCTCCATCTTCTGCATCAGCAGCTTCAGGTCTGAAGCCTGGTTTAATGAACACACACACACACACACACACACACACACAAACACCAGGAAAACGCCGGGTTAATGTGTGTGACATGATGAAGTACAGTGAATATGAACTGCTCCACAGTCATCTTGTGTTTAGCTTTGATCATGTGTCTGCTGTCAGCTCTCACCTCGTGTCCTTTGCCTTTGAAATGGACGTTATCAAACAGCGTCCTCAGAGCTGGAAGTCCTCTCTCTGAGATCAGCCTGAAGACGAAAGTCACAAACACTCTTCACATCAACTGTTTATATAAAAATATTGATTAGAACAGATTTATAAGGTTTAATGATATGACAGATGATAAAATTAGCTTTTCTGGACTTAGCTGTAATTGGTTCAAGACCTCCATGTATCTAATCCCTCCTAACATCAGCTGACGACACAGAGTATTCAGATTTTATCATCCTCTGCCTTGATGATGTCTGAGGTACCTCTGAGAGTCCAGTTTGGGCTGCGGCCTCTTCACTCCTTTCCTCTTAGCAGCAGGAACGTCAGCCAGCTTGGACACATCGCCATCGTTGTCCCCTGCATCGACCACAGCACAGGACAACAGGACAGGTGGTCAACATCGACAGAAAACCTTCAGCGTGGTTACCATCTGTAGGTGTTTGTTATGTCACTCCTCTTCAACGATCTTACTATGACCCCATAATTATTTCCTGCTTCTAGATATAAACTGTCTTAAAGTGCTGAATGTTCTCTTGACTGACGCAGCTTCTCACCATCTGCAAAAGGGTCTCCGTCCTCCTGTCCTCCCTGTCCCGGGGAGTGAGGCGGTGGGAGGGGAGGGAAAGCTTCATCCTCGAAGCTGTTGTTGTCAGGAATGTCCAACAGGCCGTCCTCCATGGTGTGTAAGTCCTGGAGGAAAGACAGAGCCTGGATCAGCCACAATCAGCTTTAAAGGCAATAACAGTGTCATGTTCACATTAATGTGACTAAACTGATTACAGAAGCAGCAGTTCTGTTTTTCTACGAGTACGTCACTTACTGCAGTTAAAGTATGAAAACAGCGACAGATTCAATCTAAAAATTTATTTCCTGTTTAAAATTCAGTGTCATCACACAAATCTCATTTATAGAGAATGGGTGGAAAGTAACTGTGTGCAGTTACTAGATACTTATTTTAGGATCCTTTATTGTTCTGCCCCACTGCACTTAACAGGAAAATATTGTACATTTGACTCCACTACATTTATCAGACATAAAGAGTAGTGATATATATCTATAACACTGTGTATATTGTACATACACAATCTATAACGTGCACCTCCAGCTCTTTATGTATGTATACAATCAGCATCACGCATAATTAACTCTGCACTAAATGTTTTATACTTGTAAATCAGTGTATTAATACATACTGTAAATACTGTTCAGTCATACTATAAATATCTACTGTATTAATTCTCGTTACTGTTGATTCAACATTCCTCTGTATATTTATTTGTACATTATTCTGAGCTTCACTGCTTTTTGCACTTCTAGTTAGATGCTGTACTCTGTGCAATGTCAATAAAGTTTCTGAAATTGTTGTCTTATTAAGTGTGACACATTTTAGTACAGTATATTTAACTATTCATAGTACATAAACTCCTTAATAGCAGCTTCACCCCCACCAACTTAGAATGCTCCTTATGTTATGTTATTCAGTATTTTTGTACTGTGGTGTTCTGTATTATACATTTCAGGATCACATTTATTGTAAGACTGTTTTTTACATAGTTTGCTTCGGTAAGAAACAAAGAATAGAAAAAATATAATAAAATAATTTGAAAGAATGTTCAAAAATACAAACAATATAACTTTAAGATAAAAGAGCTAAACAGGAATATGTAAAAATACTTTGTAGTGGATGTAGAAAAGTTCACAGCATTAAGAATATAAAGGCAATGTGATGTACACAGACAGCAATCAAAAAACATGCGTGTTAATAATATAATAAGGCAAATGAACAGATGTGAACATGTATCATTTTTATTTAATTAAATGTAAACATTAATTTAGCAGCATTTTTTCTGTATTTTTAGATGTTTAGTATTTTTAATATTAAGTAGGAATATCGGCCCCGATATTAATCACTACTCTCCCTGTGTGTTCATGTTCTGTATCGACCCTGAGGAGCACATATCGGTCGACCGGAGCTGCGGCAGAAGGCGGTAAACTCAACCATCATGGCCCCCCCCACACACACACACAGTGTATATGACATCTATGTAACAGACCGTCTGTCCTCGTGTCTCACACTGACAGACAGGCCGGGAGAGGACAGACGCTCAAGTGGACAGGAGGTCCAGGTCTCTGTCTCAACAACGGTCCAACCGGACTTTATTTCTGCGTTTGTACCGATAGTTATAGAGGAGAGAAAACACGGCGCTGCTAAGCTAACTACGAGCTGCTGATACTCTCTGGGTGAATAAGCTAACATATAAACAGTTAGCCAACATGTCAAACAGTTCGCTTCTGTCAGCGACACGGTGAAACACAACGAGTCACTGTTAAACACAAGTTACAGACATTACAAACAGTGTTATTAAAATAAAATGTCATTATAATACCGTCTTACCCGTTACGAGCTGTCCGGTGACACAAGCAACAAACAGTACCAAGCTAGCGACACCAACTTCCGGTACGGAGCTTCTTTTTCAAAATAAAGGTCTAACAGAACGTAGTCTATTCAAATACCAGTGACATTGACGATGATGATGATAGATAGATAGATAGATAGATAGATAGATATGTATATTATATAGTTTTTTTTTTATTTTTATTTTTTATCTTATATACTTTATTAATCCCCCTGAGGGGAATTTAATTTTTTTCGCTCATTAACATCATTAACACACAGGTCCGAAAGACACACACATGCACGAGATGTCAGACTGAGGGGCTGCCTTGGTCAGGTGCCCCGAGCGGTTGGGTTGCTCAAGGTCCCCTCTGTCGCATAATCACATATGGTGAGATTTTATTTTTAAGTTCATTCTAGTCGTCAAAATTATTAGATTTCACAGTTTACAGGCCAAAAATTCAATGAAAATGAGGGATTCTTTGTTTGTCTACCAGAAATTTGTCCTGGTATTGGTCAGAGGGCTGTGAAACCATTTGTAAATTTACAGAGGATGTTGTTTAACAGGTAAATGAATATATAAAATGTGAAGAAAAAATATGTTTGTTTTGGTTGCAAGTCGGAAACGTCTTCAGACCGATGGGCTGTGTCTGAGGTCACTGGACTCATGACCTCAGGACTTCAGTAGGTATTTCTAAAGTCCTGGCTACAGCCTGCATCAGATACAATTAAAGTTCCTTATATTATACTATACATACATGTATATATATATATATATATATATATGTATATGTATGCACTATAGTATAGTACTGTAAATACTATTTTCTGTATTCTTATATTCAGTTTCCTTCTTATTGTGTCCAGTTAAAGAGCTTTTAATTTGAAGGATAAAATGCTCTACAGGAAATTGTTTCTGAGTTTTATTCATAGACTGTATAATAATATCTGAACAAATATTTTCTGACTCAGTAGTCAGCAAGATTTAAGTTTTTTTAGCTTTATTTTTATTATTTGGTTTAATTTGTTTTTTCATTTTTATTCATGATTTATTTAAAAGGGGTGGGGGGTTGACAGGGGTTGGTAAGAGCCACACACTTGTACAAAACCAGGTTTTTCATCTAACCAGTCAGAAGGTCAGATAATTTCCCCCAATATTTGACATATTGATAAAGTCACAGTCTCAAAGAAAAGAACACGAGTTTAGTCTTAAAAATGTGTTTATTTGAAGTTTATGGTCCACAGAGAGAACAACACTTTATCTCCATCACTCTTATTTCTTTATGTTACAAACTTCATGTGACAGTAAACCCTCTCCTCTCTGCAGTTAGATGAGTAGCCTGTAAAACTGAGCTACGTCAAAAACCACACAAGACCAGTTTGTTAAAAAATAAAAATAATAAAAATGATACCAAGCTTGAATCCATTCTTCCAGAGCTGTGACAGGTGGCAGCGCTTTGTGACTTAATGGTGACGACCTGGACACAGTTTATCAGACCAGAACAGCAGGACAGTTAAATCAACACGATGCTCTGACAGGAGAAAGTTTTACAGCTTCAGAGTCACTCTCAGATTCATGTGTGTGTGTGTGTGTGTGTGTGTGTGTTCAGATGCGTCCTCGCAGCAGGAACATGAGGAAGACTGCACTGAGGAGGATGCAGAGCGTGCACACGGTGGGAACCACGATCTCTGTCACCATCTCCATGTGGCCGATCAGCGGGTCTGAAACACACACAGAGAGCTGTGAGTAAATGTCTCCACCTGCAGTCTCAGCCTCACGTCACATGTACAGGTGGTGCTCAGAGGCAGGATGGTTACAGGTTATGACCCACGTCCACACACCTTGTGGCTGCTTCTGCAGTGCAAGTGGGCTTTAAAATTTTGGGTGTCAGTAGCTCAGTGTGTAGGGAGCTGGTTTGAGTTTGGACTGGTAGCTGAAGAGGAACCAGTTTACTTCCTGGGAACTACTGAGGTGCCTTAGAGCCATTAAGCAGGGCACTAAACTAAAAGCGCAGAGCACCTGACTGTGTGGAGCCCCATCACTCCAGTGGAAATAACAACAGTGTGAAAAAACAAAATGTCCCCAAGAGGAATTAATTCCTCTTAATGATGAAACTATTAGTTTTTAAACCATTTAAAACTTGGCATTATTTTAGAAAGTGGCATTTTAATGTTGCCATCAGTCACAGTGGAGATAATTTGAACAATTTAATTTATTTGTGGGCAGTTCTTTGTGAAACACTGAGCCTCACGCAGCAACACTCACTTCAATGTTTTCTCTTAATTCTCTGTTCAGAAAAAGAAACAAGAGAAGTCAGCTCCAAATGTTCTTAACCATCCAACTCTGCTCTGACCCAGGTGTGCTGAATGATTGATCCCAGTTGATCATGAGTCACCTGTTGGCACAGGTAAGGCCCCCTAAACACTGTATAAGGGCAGGTGTTGTGCCGTGTGCAAAGATTCTGACACATGCCCAAGATCTGGAGAGATGTCACTGAATAAATGCTGTGAGAAGATGAAGTTCTGCAGGAGTGAAACCCAAATTGAAATCTTAGGAAAAGTCCTGAATTAAGAATATTACTCACTGCATGATGTATATGTACAGATACATAAGTACATAGGTGCACTGGTGCATACATGCGTACATGTATGTATATCCATACAAGTAAGTGTAGATAAGAACACAAACACATGCATGTGTATATATCTATGTATGCAGGTACATACAGTACAGATGTGCACAGGTGTATGAATATGATGCGTACATATGGGAACGTGCAGGTATTTCTGTGGGTGTGTGTGTGTCAGTGTGTGGACATGCAAGTATTGATAGTTATTGATAAGATAAGTTATTGTATTTCATATCAGATGTGTCAGTTGTATCTTTAATACATATAATTTTAATTTATTTTCCCTTCAACTCTGGTTAAAATTTTCTTTGTAATGAATCAAAAACTGTATATATTTATGTATGTATAATTTATTAAATCGTCATCATCAATCATTATTGAACCCTTTTAAAAGGAAAAGCAGCAAGTCTTCAAATTTTAGAAGCTGGAACCATGAAACGTAACTGCATTAAGAATAACTTAAAAGATAATCGACTGATCATTTCAGCTGCACTTTTATATTTTCATGTGGTTTGTGTGCAAAAAAAAAAACCTTAATTTGTAAAGTAACTAAACTTGATTAATAGTTGTAGTGGGGTAAAAAATACAGTGTGTTCCTCTGAAGTGTCGAGGAGCAGAAGGAGAAAGTTGCATGAGATTAAAATACTTAATTAAAGTAAAAGTACCCCAAATTTGTACTTGAGTAAATGTACTTAGTTACATTCCAGTACTGGTCATCAGAGGGACGCACAGTAACTGAAATTATAGTAATTTGGATCAGTGGACCAAGTATAGAAGTAATTCTTTGGCCCTGAAATTAAATTATCATAATTATGATTAATCTAAAACAAACACTAAATTTGATTATACGTATGATGTTCATATCTTTTTAAAATGTTCCTCAAATGTAAAACAAACAATCTGTGGACTGCAAACGAGATGTTTTCTCTCATCTTGGTGAGCGAGATCTAGCACTCGCAAAATTTAGGAAAACAGCAAAGATAAGAAAACTCTGGTAAATTTGGGAATCAGTGGGTCCTAATGAAATAAGAACAAATTGTGGATATGAACAAAAATAAGAGAAACTTTGTTCATATTAAAGTTTTCTGCCTGAGGCCCATCGTGATCACTTTGAGTGTAATCTACAAAGTGATTAATTCCTGCAGCTCTCAGTGAAATGTGTTGCAGTAAACCGTGCAGTGGAAGTAGAGCAGGAGTTTAAAGTAACACTGTAAAAAACAAAATCATGTTGATCTCACTCAGAAACAACTGTAGTACCTAAACTTCATCATGCACTGGCCAAGCCTTTTGCATCCCTGCATGTTCCTGATCTCCCTGGGACTTTCTTCTAGCTGGAGGGGCGAAACAAAGAAGAACCCTGTTAGAGCGCAGAAACAAGCTGGACACAGAATTTTCCTTTGTTTGGCCCCGCCCAGCTTCATCACAGCCTCCTCATCATCATGGTACTGACCTGCAGCCAGGAGCTGGTTACTGGAGGAGCACGTCTCCACGGCTTTCCTCTTCCAACTCTCCACCTGTGAAGATCCCACAGCTGGTTAAACACCATGTTCAGAGAGGCTTCATGATGCTCACTGAGGTGTGACACTTTACCTCTCTCTGATTGGGGAAGCCATTTGAGCTGATGATGCGTTTGTAGAACTGGACAGACGCCTTCGGGTAGCGTGGTTTGTTCTTGTTCCTGAAGTCCACGTAGTAGAGTCCGAACCTCTCGGAGTATCCTTCGTCCCACTCAAAGTTGTCGAGGAGAGACCAGGCTGTGTAACCCTTCACGTTCACCCCGTCCTTTATCGCTGGTAGAGAGAAAGATCAGCGACGTGTCAGCTCTGTTAGTCGAATAAAACATGAAGCAGACAGGAAAATGTTTCTGATCTTATCTTTGTGTCGAGTGCAGTTGTTGTTTCACCTTTGAGCATTTCGTTGATGTAGTCTTTGAAGTACTGCATCCTCCAGTCGTCACAGAGGTCGGTGCAGAGCATTTTCTCTGACACGCCGTTTTCTGTCACGTATATCATCGGGTTTCCGTACTGAGTCTGTCAGAGAGACATCGGATTACATTCAGGAGGGAAGACATACTGTTACTGCTTCATATCATCGTGTCCTATTTTAATGATACAGTATATTTCATGTCTCCTAACACAAATCTTTCTATTGTTGTGTCACAGGGTGTTAGTCGTATTTATGTGACATATTTTCAACAGGTTTGTTTTCTTGCCGACAGTTAAATGAGAGCATGGATCCCCATGTCTGTGCATTAAAGTGGAAACAGACAATATGTTTTTTTGGTTTAACGATATATATCCAACATTATCATACTGTACGCCTCATTTTCACATCCAGTCCTGTTTGCCATCAGGTGCACGAATCTAGGCTCCATTTAAAACCACAAACTGTCACTTTTACTTGTGTTTGTAATTTATATTATTAAACATCAAGATATAGCTCAATTACTGAGCTTTAAAGGTGTTGGTAGGTGTATTTTTTAACTGTGCACAGAGCCAAGCGCTGTTTCCCCCTGCTCCCAGTCTTTATGCTAAGCTAAGCTAAGATAAGATAATCACCCTCTGGCTCCAGCTCCATAGTCAGAGTGGTTTCCATCTCCTCATCTAACTTGTAATAAAATAGTAATAAAAAGTTTGTTTCCAACAATATTTAACAGTTCATTCAGTTAAATTTTCAGTACTTTCAAACTTTGTATCAGCAGAGTTTTGGTGGATGTGAGAGCCCAGCATGCATCTCTCTTTATCAGGATTTGTGCATGATGTAGTAGGTTTACTCTTTGTAAAATTTCATTCTATATTTGACAGCTCTTATTAGGGGGGTAAATAACTGATTCTCAGGTGCACTGGGATACGAGTGTGGATGACTCTGTACCAGTTCACAAAGGTCAATAATCAGTTCTGTAAATGTTTATTAATAACGTGATGTTGACAGAACGAAAGAGGTGAAACTTAACCACGAGGGCAGTGCAGCATCCACACAGTCTACAGCACGGACATGCTAATGTTAATTTGTCTTTACAAAACGCAGCAGTTACAAGTATGTTTTAATTTAATGTCCAAATAATTAGATGAACATGAAGTATATTAAACCATCACCAAGAGGCGAACATTAACAATGTTCGGAGCAACAATCAGCGTGTACACAAATGAGACCGGCTGACCAACACACATTGTAGCATCAAACAACTTAAGGCCCTGACACACCAAGCTGACAGTCGGCCGTTGACCAAAGTCGGGCCGTCGGTGAGCGTCTGTCGCCCTAGTTTTTGCAGTGTGTCCCGCACCGTCTGCACCTCGGCGTCGTCGGCTTTTTGGCCGATTGAGCATGTTATATCGGCGGCGGAGCTTGTCGGTGAGAGAGATCACTCTGATTGGCTGTTCAGGTTTTATTTCCTCGCCCCTGTAGCGAGTGAATCTGCCTGTAGTGAAACAGGGGCTAACCGGTGCTTCCTCCTCAGGCTAGTCTCTGAGCTAGCCCCGGCTCTCCGTTTGGATCCAACCGGAGCAGCGAGCCCTGGTTTGTTATTCAGGTTAAAGTGGGAAGAAGCAGCGGGTTTATCGGGCAGCTGAGTGAAGTGGAGCCTGCGGAGGAAACACCGGGACCGTCTGGATGTAATAGTCCGTGGAGGTGCTGCGGTGCTCGGCTGCACAGATAGGAAACCCCTCGGCTGACAGGATGTACCACTCTCTCACTCCACTCTCTCTCACACAGGCGCAGAACGTACGTGCTACTTGGCCGTCGGATGTATTCCATGTAGTGTGTTCAAATGCAACTGACACAGGGCGACGTGAGGCGACGTAGACGACGCAACAGTTGGCTTTCGTCGCCGCTAGTTCTTTGATGTTGGTTTGATGTGTCAGCACCTTTAAACCAAGACGGAGTTTATGTGCAGCAGATGAGCTGCTCTCCTCTGCTGGAGGCGCAGCAAAGCACGCCACCTCCCCCTCATTCTGTTATTCACATACAGGCAGGAGACTGTAACGTGCTTTCAAATGAATTCATGCAGTTAACTTTTGAAAATAAAAAGGCTGCGGACCATTCACTGTTTAACAGGATGTGAAATGCAAACTGTTTCCAGTAAAATATTACAGCATGCACACGTTTGTGTTGCGTACCTTGACAAAGTTCAACAGGCGTCTGAAGCCCCAGGGAACAGAGTAGAGCCACTCAGATCCTGGATCAGGCCACTGTGGGTCGACCAGCTCAGCGAGGTCACGGTCTGCGAAGTAGCTGTCTCCGACGCTCGACGGGTAATTCTTCAGGGTGACGTAGCGAGTGGTGAAATGGCCGAGGCCCATGAAGTCACAGGTTCCCTTGATGTAACTCTTCTCCTGAGGCGAGAAGACGGGCAGCCGTGACGCTCCGAGGCCCTGCTGGCCACTCTTCCTGCCTGAAGGTCAAAGGTCAAAACATTTAATAAGCAAACTAGCACATGAAGAAGCAAATTATATTACAAGAAGTTTTTTGACCAGATAACAGATGCTGACATTTCCTAATGAGGACAGTCTCACAGTTTTCATTTGACAGCTCTGTCTCCTGCAAATTACGTTTTTGTAAATGAATTAAACACCAAGCATCAACACGGTTATAAAAACAGTTTAGTGATGCACCGACACAGTTTCTAATAGACGTGGTTACATGTGACCGTGACATACCGATGTAATCTTTCATGACCTGGGGGTAGTCTCCGTGGAAGATGGGAGTAGCAAACCATCCCAGGTAGAACTGGATGTATCTCTCTGCTGCTTCAATGTCTCTCTGGTTGGTGATGTCCACTGGTTCCCCCCAATCTGCTGTTAGCGAGATCCCAACCAGGCCTGTGGACACACACACACACACACACACACACACACACAGCACCTTTACTCTCCAGCGAGGTGGAAATTTATCTTTGAGTTAAATCAAATATCAAAATAAAACATCTGTTCAACAAATCGTGTCGTCAGTTTATCTTGTTACCTTTCTGTTTGCTTCGCCACTGCATGTCATACGTGTGCCAAACTTTAGCGTGTGCCTGTTTCAAAGGCAGAAAGACACTTAAGTCTGTTTGATATTATTAGAAAAATGACTGCAAATCACACACAACTACAAAAATGTGAAGGGTGACAGTATAATGGGTGAAAACTCCGCCCATTCAGCCCCGACACGCCACAATATGTTGAGTGCACAATGACAGTGTTGTTTATTGGCCTTAAACTAATTAGGAGAAATAAGCTTTATAGATTTTAGTCAAATTAACTCAAAACTCAAAAACTGTTGATTTAACATTAAGTTTTTGGTGTCAACTGAACTGAACTGAATTTTATGTCATAGATGGATCTGGGTTTACAGTGAATTTCTGGGTTTGTTACCCAGTCTTGGTGCAGATAAAACCACACCAAACTGGACACAAACCATCACCTGTTGACTCTCACCTTGATGATGTGGTGAGCAGCTTTATAAGCTCCTGTTCCCTTCAGCTTCAGTCCAGGTGCATGTTCCCCTGTTTGATATCCCTCCACAGCGATGGACTGAAAACACAAGACGACACTCTGACATCCAACTCAAACATTACACGTGTTCACAGGACAGTGAATGCACCGTGATCACAGGACAGTGAATGCACCGTGTTCACAGGACAGTGAATGCACCGTCCCTCTGTACCCTGACGTACCCAGGGGTTGTTGAAGGTGATCCAGTACTTCACTTTGTTTCCAAACCTCTCAAAGCACAAGTTGGCAAAGTCGTTGAAGTGGTTGACCATGGTGCCGTTCTGCCAGCCGCCATATTTCTCCTGTAAGAACTGCAGAGTGAAGCCATGTTAGTGTCGGCCCTGTAGCTTCCTCCAGTCTGTGAACACTGAAGGTTTAGTGCTCACCTGTGGTAAATCCCAGTGGTACAGAGTCACTATAGGTGTGATCTTATTGTCCAGCAGCATGTTAATCAGGTCGTCGTAATATTTGATTCCTTTCTCGTTGATGTGTTCACCTGAAAGAGTTAATCAATAAATTCATATCAGTATTCACTAACACACCCAGATCATGTGACTCCTGCATGTATACAGTCAATCAGACCCAAACTGGCCGAGGCGCTCTGAGCATGCTCCACAGTTTCCGCCCCGGGCTTTGACCCGGAAGTCCAATAGCATTAAATGTGTAAGAGAAGAAGAAGCCGGTAACAACATGGAGAAATCTACATCCAGAGCCGTGACTTTTTGGACGGACCAAATGTACAGAGCTGTAAAGTTGTCCACCATGGTAGCAGTTAGCTGCTAGCTAACCGTAGCTAACTTGTTTGTCCATTGTTTGGTCTGTGACGTAATAGGTCAACAGGAAAAAGGTCCAATACTAACAAGCTGAAAGGGGGCATATCTCCACCTATCGTAGAGGAGTCGCACATACTTGGCTCAATAAACGGATTCCCCTCCCGTGCTTGTATACTGGGACAAGGACAGTAGACCAGTTAGATGTCCTCGTCCAGCTGGGACTGTAGCTCCACTTCACTGTTTCCATGGAAACATATCAACTGTCTTACTAGCGTCTTTTTAGCCATCAAACGTGGTTGTTTTCCCACCAGGGACAGTGGTATAGAGAGCAGTTGCTTTTCACTGAGACTGCTGCTTTTTCTGCTGAGGTTGTGAATCAGATGTTTTTAACTAGAACTAAGACAATTTTGTGCCCAAACCAAACCACCATCACATTTCAACATATCTTCTCCATAATAAAGTACAAAATCTAATGTGGTGTGCAGAAATGTACAATAATGTCCACCACAATGAAAAAATGAAAATTAGATATAACATAAGGTCAGGCATGTTCTGTAGTTACTTTTCAGTCCGCTTGGTAAAATCCTCGGCCAGGAGATGGAGAAACGATAATGATTCAGCTTCATGTCCTTCATCAAGTTGATGTCATCCTGGAAAACAAACAGCAGGAAACATTTTCAAAATCACACTCTGCTGCCAGACACTGTTCTCACACACACACACACACACACACACACACACACACACACACACACACACGAGAGTTAAATGAGAACTTGGAGAGGTGTATCAGTCTTCCTCTTCTAACTCTGCAGCAAAGCAAACAATTCAGTTTCCCAAAATGCAAAAAACTCTTTTTAAAACTCCAGTGGACATCTTAAAGTTTCCAAAGATATCAAATACAGGGAATAATGAGCAGAATATTTAAGAGGTTAAAAATTAATTTGGTTACTACAGCAAACACCTACACTCACAGAGACTTAACTCCAAATCCTACAGGTGTGGTTGCAGGATTAGAAACAAACTGAAACTGAATCAAACTTAACTAAAATGAACAAATAATAACAATAACTAAACAAAAAATGTTTTTGTCAACCCTAGTTGAGGTTTACACGCGTGAGTGCTTTCTCCTTTTCTGGAGATGTCCTAAACTTTCTTCTGCACGTCACCTTGAATTTGTAGTAGCCCTCACACGAGGCGTCTCCCGTGTCGTTCAAGAATATTTTGCCCTTTTTGTGGGTGAAAGCGTCCCAGATGCTCATCCCTTTGCCGTCTGCATTCCAGGCTCCTTCAGTCTGATAGGCAGAGCTGCCGGCGCCCCATGAGAACCCTGCAGAGGAGAAAACATACATGTTGATGCTTTGATTATGACACAGGGCTCCTGCAGATCCTGAAAGGCATTGAACTCATTCATCTAACAATAAGACCTTAATTGGTTCTAAAATGTCCTAAATCAATCTTTAAAAAATCTTAAACATGCTGAGACATGGGGAGCAGGATTTTGTGAATCTTTTTTTTTTCCTGATGTTGCATTTTAAAATCTCAAATAACAGACAACTTTTAATAATAATTTACTGAATGCCTCCTGCATTAAGGGCAACAAAATTCCTGTTCTGTGTTACAATGGATATTTTGGCAAAATTCTCCTTCACCTTTAGTAGCTAAATGATGTCAGTTCATACCTTTTTTGTCTTAAATTTCACTCTGAGTAGCAATAAAAAAGTTTTAAATCCTCCTGGCGTCAAGCTGTAAGAACCCTGATTATAGTGTTTGCACAGGCGTAGATTTGGGGGGGGGGGGTACAGAGAGCATGTCCCCCTCAATCCTTCGAACATGTGCATTTGTACCCCCCAATAAAAACATAAAAGCAGCAGAGGAAATGAAATTGATGCAGAAAAATGCACCAGAATGCAGAAAATTAAGTGTTTAATGCTGAAAATTTTCTGGTGGACGACTCTAAACTCTCTGTGTCATTATGTGTCCGTCCCCCAGAAACTAAAACCAAACCAGCGTCCTGTAGTGTCTTTGGTGAGTGAATATTTGGTGTTTGATCATGAGTCGTACCAGTGGGGAAGGTGCCGTAGTAAAAAGACGTTCTGTCGTTCTTGGTCCAGTCAAAGTCCTCTCTGGCTGACACACACAGCACCAGTGCGAGCACATGGTACGGCCTCAGGATGCACCGCTGCAGCATCGTGGTCTTTGGCAAAGAGCTCACTGTCTTCAGTTACACCTGAAGGACAAAAATTACTCAGCTTGATTTCACAGATATCAAACCTGTCAGAACAGCTGCGAGGTCACATCTCGTGTTAGTCGACGCTGAGCCAGACACACAGAGTCACAGATGTGTTAGAGTAAAGCAAAGAAACTCACTCAGAGAAGTCAGGAGAAAAAGCATCGTAACTCACACCCCACACCTCAGGATCATTTGTTAAATATCCACTGAAAAAGCATGCGGTCATTATCAGAGCTCGTGGACAGAAAGAAGGATCTAGTTTCATTTCAGCCAGCTGTAGGACACACTGACACAAAACGCTATCAGAGACAGAAAGTACGCCAGCTTGTCCAGCACGGTCAGGATGAGCGACATTTCAAACTGCTGTAAATCTTCACTGGTGTCAAAGATAACTGAGATTAAAGAAAGAGAAGTGGGTTCAGATAAGAGTCCTCCTGCCAAAGCCTGTGCTGTGTCTCTCCCTACATGTGTCCCTTTGCCCAGCGTCTGTCTCAGCCCCGGCCGCCTCACTCAGAACCACATATACATGCCTGACCTGCTGCATTTGTCTCTGCTGGAAACTGCTCCAAAGTACAGGAAACGTCCCCAAGCTTCTGGACCTGCTGGATGCTCCCCCGTGTTCCCGGCAGGCTCACGGCCAATGTTACAAAAACAAAACAGAGTGAAGCATCCAGTGACATTTTCTGCTATTCATCAGCCCACACACACTAACACACCCCCCCTCCACACGTGCACTGAATAGCCCTCCATTTGGAGTCAGTGGAGTGTGACGGTGAATTTGCTGGGGCAAACAGATCTTTTGGAGAAAGAGGAGATTCTGACACTGTAAGCAAAGTTAACGTCAGTGAGCCTGATCCATCTGCAGCTCGCTCTCGTTACATTTAATCAGCTTTATACTCTGATTCAACACAGCAGAGAGTAACGTCACTGAAGGAGCTCTGACACTGTGTGTGCAGCCAACACTGAGAGACGAGCAGAAATCAGAACATAAACCAGTCATCACTGTTGATTCTCACTCGTATCGTCCTGCATTTGTGTCACACATTGAGACACCTGCTTAACACATATATACAAATATACAGATCATGTACTCCCAATAGTTAGTATTACCACAAGGACTCAGGCTGAACAGCCGTCATAAAAATACTATCTATTGGTCAGAAACATGTACACCAGTAGCCTGCTGGAGGTCATGTTGTAGGGCTCTGGCAGTGCTCCTCCTGTTCCTCCTCACACAAAGGAGCAGATAGCGGTCCTGCTGCTGGGTTGATGCCCTTCTACGGCCCTGTGCAGCTCTCCTGGTGTAACGGCCCGTCTCCTGGTATCTCCTCCATGCTCTTGAGACTGTGCACGTATGGATGTGTCATTCTGGAGGAGCTGGACCACCTGTGTAGCCTGATTGGGCTGCAGGTACGGCCTCATGCTAACAGAATGCTAACAGAAGACCAAACTAGAGAAGAGTCAGTGAGGAAGGATCAGGAAAGAGCAACTGTCTGTGGACACCACATGTAAAACCATTTCCTGTTTGTCTCTGTGATTTGACCCAAAGCAGCTGAAACTGATTCATAATCACTCAGATTGATCTCCCTGAAGGTTAACTGACTTCCTGTCAGACTGTGACCATTAAGTGTTCCCTTAGTCTTTTGAGCCGTGTATATACTGTTTGCTTATACTTATAGTGGCAATGTGAACGTGAGCAACATGACAGAATGTAGAATTACAGAGTGGAAATGTTGTGTTTCACCTGAGAGAAGTGCACAGCCACAGGACTACATGCTTCATTCAGTGTGGACAGTACTGCGGAGTTCAGCAATGTGAGTTTTTAAAGGTATAGTGGTCCTACAGTATGAGCATGTTGAAGCATGTGTATGACGTTAGCAGCAGCACATGAAATGATCCCCTTGACATTGTATCTTTGAGGGTGGGTGAATGAGACAGTTTGTGTGTGAGAAGACATTGTTGGCAGTGACCACAGGGGGAGGAGGTCTCTTGTGAACCACACGTGGGGGGTTTGAAGCAGCAGTTCTGGAGTACAGGATCTGTTTCGACAATATTTCGCATTGTAAAATCTTAAATTAATTAGTAACTTTAAAAAAAAAGAAATGTACAAAATGCCCCTCACATGAACACAATAGATCAGGAGAGTGGAACCAGCTGCGATGCTCAGAGTTCACAACACGCTGTCACTGCACCCTGGACGACATGGTGAACTGCAGATTCAACAACAATCGACAATGTCACCAAAATCTTGCAGCACAGTTGAGACCAGAACAAGGCAGTGCACACGAGGCTCTGTGCAGTTTGTGCAAAGTGTCTTTCAAACTCTGCACGATTGAATCAAGGCACCAACATGCAGAGTGAGAGACGCAAAGTCACCACAACGACTTGCCAACAATCACCAGGTATTTCCCACCTCTGCTCCTCCACTGTCTCTGATTCAAGACAGTTACAATAAATAATGTGGCCAAACTGTCCCCAGCCCTCAGTGACTGATTCAGAAGCACATGCTCCGTGCACAGCTGTCAGTGCTCGTAACGTGGTGCAGGTGATGGCAGGAAACATCAGGCTGACACAGGAGGGCTGCACTGCTTCTTGTTTTAATTTAGTCTTCATTTGAAATATTACAAACAGCTTGTTTCACTAAAAGTAAATTAACAAGACTAAATTAAAAGAAGAAGTGATCCAGCCCTCGTGTTGTTGTGGCCCCTCAGTGACTCATGTCAGGTCATGTTTTTGTTTTCTGTTAGTTATTATAAATTGGCCTTAAATTTCATTCCTTTTTTTTATTAACATTTTATGATTATAACAACAAAGACATGGACCACAATAGTACAAAACAAAACAACATAGACAAAGACAGAAGAGCAAAAACAAGACCAGACAAAACCAGAAATAATACAGGGGTAGGGGGTTGGTGCAAAACATTACAACGAAAAATTTAAAAATTCAGAATCTGTTTAAGCTTTCTCAAGACAAGATCTAATAAAGTCCCAGAGACCATCAAGTTCATCAGGAATTACATCATCTTGGAGAAACAGAGCAGCTTGTTCCATTGATAGCAAGTCTGTAAAGTGCTTATACCGGTTCTCCATGCTGAAACAGTTTGGTTTATGTTGTTTCCACTTCATCAAAATTATACGTTTGGCTGACAGAAAGGCCAGCGTTTTAATGATATGTACAAGTTTTGGTTGCACAGTAGGAGTTTTCACACCCAGTAAACAGGACATGGGACAAGGTTTAACATCTATTTTAAGAAGACATGATAAGTTTTTAGTAACATCTGACCAGAACTGTTTAACAAGAGGACAGTACCATAACAAGTGCATCAGCATACCCTCTGCTCCACAATCATGCCAGCACAATTTAGATAAGTTATGGTCTATTTTCTTTAATGTGCACGGTGTAATATATGCTCTGTGTATGATTTTTACTTGCAAAATTTTATATCTGATGCATTTTGATATTTTTGTTGTATTTTTAAGGGCCTTAAATTTCATTCTGAGTTCTGACCGCTCTGTTTGGTGTGTGGCCTTCGCAATCTGTTCTTTCTCCTGCTAAAAAAGATTTAATTGCATTTACAACCCTGCTGGCCAGGAGGTTAATTCTGTTGAAATGGAAATCCACAGTCCCACCCACCTATACCATCTGGATCAAAGAGGTGCTTTATTTTCTCAAGCTGGAGAAAATCAGACTGAGCCTGTCTGGTAGAACTGATTCATTTGATGGGACTTGGAACTCTTTTTTGTCTTATGTGAACAGCACAGAATGTCAGATCTCTTTGGACTGAAATGGGAATTACAACAATGTATCTTGCATGAGATGTTTATTTATTTTTTCTTGCTATGTAACTTTCCAGCTTCTGTTTTTCTTGTGCTTGAATGGGGTAGGTGCCCGGGGTGGTGCGTGGGGGGAGAGGGATGTTGAGTCTTGTTGTATGGCTCTGTTAAACTGACAGCTGTAACACAGAACCTGTGAACCACTGTATTTTTATGTGAAAAAATCAATAAACAGATTGTTAAAAAACATCAAATAAATCAATTTCATTCTGAGTGGTGATAACAAGTTTTAAAAAAGTCCTAAACTTAACTTGCGTCTGTAGCTGTAGGAACCCTGAACTGAGCCAATGAGAACAAGAGCTACACATTCACACAGTCTGTAGAGTGAATTTCCCTGAGCCTGTAACAGCCCAGTCGCCAGCAGGACATGTTGACAGCGTACGTTTCTGTAAACCACAAATATGTTATATTTTACATTATGCATCATATCAGTGTTTCTAAACTGACGTAGTATCTGAGCTGACTGTGTCATCAGCAGGTGGAGGGGATGGAGGGTGGTGTGACACCTCAGAGAGACGCCTGCTGAGCTGCAGACACTCTTCAACACCAACTAATACAACAACTGCTTGTGTTTAATGAGTCATGGCTGTGTTTCCACTGCAGCTCTTTAGGCACCAAATGTAGATATGTTGATGACGATTCTCAGTCATCCAGGTCATGGTGATCTTAAGTGCTGTATCGTAGGCAGCTGGACCTGCTTGAGTTTCTTGAAGACGTTTCAACTCTCATGCAAGAAGCTTCTTCAGGCTTCCGCAGGCTTTAAACTCTGTGTGGCTGTGAACCTTTACAGAGTCGTTGAGTTCACATGTGAATCACTGACCCACCTGCATCATGTGTGTCATTAGGGTGTTGAGCTGTCTGAGGAGGGATCTCAAATGCAGTCTTAAGATCCAGCACCAAACGTGGGTATTTTGTAGTGACCCGTGCCTGCCTGTTTCCTGTTTCCTGTTTCCTGTTTCCTGTTTCCTGCCTGTTTCCTGTTTCCTGCCTGTTTCCTGCATGTTTCCTGTTTCCTGCCTGTTTCCTGCCTGTTTCCTGTTTCCTGCATGTTTCCTGTATGTTTCCTGTATGTTTCCTGTTTCCTGCATGTTTCCTGCATGTTTCCTGTATGTTTCCTGCATGTTTCCTGTTTCCTGCCTGTTTCCTGTTTCCTGCATGTTTCCTGCATGTTTCCTGTTTCCTGCCTGTTTCCTGTTTCCTGCCTGTTTCCTGTTTCCTGCATGTTTCCTGTTTCCTGTTAGAGGCATGAAAACCAGTTGTTTTGTACAGAGACATCACTGTGTTTCCAGCGGGGATTGTTCCTTCTAAAACTGGGTATTTTAAGCCAAAACATGATCTTTTTCCCACCGTAACGAGTGTTTTTTGTACCTAAACATAACCACACATTAACCACAGCGCTGTTGAAACGTAAAGTTTCAATCCTCTACATAACAACGTACGATTGTTGCTGCTGGTTTCCAGTTACAGAAACGTGCAGCTGTGGAGTCGTCACAGTAGCAAAGTCTAATCTGTACATTCAAGTTCATTGAGGTTAATAGATGGTGAGGGTCTGTCAGTCCCCCCCCCCCCCCCCCCCCCC